>NW_010268973.1:0-7146 GCF_000690775.1 Eurypyga helias
GTCTTCCCAGGCAGGCCCGAGGAGCCGGGAGCGTTCCCAGCGTTTCGCAAGGCTCCCCTGGGAGCGCGGGCGGCTGGAGGGGTACTCTTATCAAGAGCAGCTGTGCTAGCGAAACGCTGTTATCGAGAGTAGTCCCTGGAAAAGGTGTTTGAGGAAGGCTGGGCTGCTAGGAAATGGTGCTTAAAATAGATCAATCCAGGGAAGCCTCTGAAAAATGACTTTTGTAAATGGGGCAGTCATGTGCTCTAAGATGTCCTCTTCTTTCCAGATTAATTTTTTCCAGTTCACGAGTGAGAAGAAACACATTTCAGTGCCACATCCACAAACTTAAACTGTGCTAAGAGTGTCAAAATTAGGCTGTTTCTAGCCAGGAAAGTACCAGGCAGCACTGATGCACGCCCAAGTCGCTTCCTGCCATACACCTCAGGCTTGTGCCCGTTTACTTCTTAAATTATCATAAAATCATAGAATCATGGAATGGTTTGGGTTGGAAGGGACCTTAAAGAGCATCTAGTTCCAACCCCCCTGCCATGGGCAGGGACACCTTCCACTAGACCAGGTTGCTCAAAGCCTCATCCAGCCTGGCCTTGAACACTTCCAGGGATGGGGCATCCACAACATCTCTGGGCAACCTGTTCCAGTGCCTCACCACCCTCTCCGGGAAGACATTTTTCCTACTATCTAATCTAAACCTCCCTGCTTTCAGTTTAAACTCGTTACCCCTTGTCCTGTCACTACAGGCCCTTGTAAAAAGTCCCCCCCAGATTCCTTGTAGCCCCTTCAGGTACTGGAAGGTGCTGTAAGGTCTCCCCGGAGCCTTCTCTTCTCCAGGCTGAACAAGCCCAACTCTCTCAGCCTGTCCCCATAGGAGGGGTGCTGAGATGTGAGCCATATTATATTTTTAGTTACATCTTTAGAGGAATAGGCAGATTGGCTAGACCAGTCGGGCATCTAGTCAAATACCCTCTTTCAAACATGGGCTGGCATAAACTACTAATAAGAGAAGATTAATGACTTTGGAAAAAGATAGTGGAAGATAACCTATTTCTTGTGTGTTTAGTACCAGTCTCTGATTATGTTCGGTTTCCTTTCTGAGATGGCTTACTATCCCAAACAAAAGTATTGTTGTTACTAACTCTGAGGATATTGTGTTTTTTAGACATAACAGAGTAGAGCTGGATGGGCACCTCAGAGGTCATTTAGTTCCTCCACTTTCCTCAAAACAAAATGAGCTGTACTTAAATAGCTTCTGATAGGTATTTATTTAACCTGCAGATTAAATTTATTACTTCATGTCCCTACTCACAGCTCATACTCTTTCTAGCAACCTTAAATGCTTGTTGTGTTGCTGTTTCCCGCATTGGTGGTCTCTGCACTTAGTAGACTCAGTCCTTTCCATCTCTTACAGGGTTTTTGGTGTTCAACCCCTTCTTAATGCATCAGGACAACTGGCATCTGGGGAATGTTTCACAGTTTTTTCATGATGAAAAAGTGTGACAAACTGTAACAGCATTACAGTTTGTAGCTTTTGCTTTCTCTTTGTATTATGGTTGGTGTGTCCATGCTTATGTTGATGTGTGATTACAGTTTGAAAGTCATGAATAATTTGTAGATTTTCAGTCTGTATGTATATCCCTGCTTTGTTACCCTCGAAAAACTTGGTATTTGGCAACAAAAGGTTAAGTGGAAGCAGGCTTCACCTAGAGGAACTGCAAAAATAATGGTGGTTTTCTTCTCTTGCTTTAGTATATGTTCTGTGTCCTGTAAGATCGAGTTCTGCTTCTAAATAGACATTCCAGGAGTAGACGCTCAACTCACCCCCCTTCCTACAGCCAACAGAAAGCCTCTTGTGACATTCTCATTCCGAAATCTGATAGCCTGAAGCGATTCCTGGTTTATGGCCAGAACTTGTAGAACAACCCCCCCTCCATTCAAATTCAATCCCGTCTCAGGCCTCACTTACATGAGACATGTATTGTAACTCTTCAGATAATCAAGAGCGCTTTTATTTTACAGGCTATTTATAGAATCAATGAAAAACTATTTCCACACAGCTGAAGTTGCACAGAACACAGAAAATTGTTTTCAATTGTGCTCATTTTTTCTGTATTGGCACAAATAACAATTCAGTTGCTGTGTTCAGTATTGTGTGAGCTCTTCTTCTAAGATGATTGTCTTCCCCAAAGATGTTTTTGTAGGTTTGGAAAGTGATGATAGCATGGTTCCCTTCAGAACCTTTTGCAAACTCCAGATGCATGGAAAGATACCCCAACGGTATAAAGAAATTGCCGTATGGACTGACTGAGTCCTATTTCTCTATGGTATCAGTCAGCGGGCACAAGTCAGTCCTGTGTTTTCCACCAGCCCTAACTGCAGTGGTGACATGGGTGGAGAGGTAGCCACTGTCTTTGTGGGTGACCTGAAGACAGTTGTCAATAGCCCCTGTTGATCACTTAGTTGATCTTGTGGATCTTGTTAGTCCAGTAA
This sequence comes from Eurypyga helias, assembly GCF_000690775.1. Lineage (NCBI taxonomy): Eukaryota > Metazoa > Chordata > Aves > Eurypygiformes > Eurypygidae > Eurypyga > Eurypyga helias. The sequence goes on from NW_010268973.1 coordinate 2,488, forward strand.
TTCTCACTTAGGGTTGCAGCTTGGCTTGTCTTATGCTACTCAGAGGAAATAATTTGGCATCCGTGTTGCGGATGGAAATAAGTGGGATTAAATGTGATAGACATAGTTTTCTTAAATGATCAACCATCTATCCTAAATGTGGTTTGTATTAATCTTTTCCCTCTTGCACAGGGAGGACTGAATGTTTTGGGTAATTTCACTACATCACTCAGTGGGTTGAGTTTTGTTTTTACTCTTATGAAACCTAGGGTTTTAATCTGACAGGACGATTATTAATGTTGCAGTGATTTCTAGGTCTGTGTCAGCATCTTCCCTAGTATTATTGCTTCGTTTTGAATCTTGTCGGTGAAAGTGAAACTCAACTGTGGTCACAAACACTGGGCCAAAACCTCTGCTGGCGTAAACAACGTGGTCCAAAGGAGCTGTAAATACTTACATTCTGGCACGGGGTCTTGCAGCCTATACATTGTCTGGACTGTGGCCTTTTAAAATATACAGACTGCACTTTCAATAACACACCAAAAATCTGACTGGTCTTGCAACATCATTAAACATTTTCTGGTGCAAGCAGGTAAAACCAAGCTAATAGCATTATCACTGCCATTTGATAGAAGCAGTACATTGGGTAACCCAGGTAAAGAAAACAGTTAAGCCCTTCAAGCATGTTGTGGAGTGCCTTTTCTGCACATGGATGGTTTCCTGAAAGACTCTTCATTTTGATTTACTGTATTACATTCCTCCATATTGATACACATTACACTGCTGTATATACTGTACTGTATAGGCAGGATAGTACTGATGTACAGGCTGTATAAACACCAGTAATTTAAAGTTTCAAATACCCAGAAAAATTCAAAACTCTGGCCACATTTTAAAAATGTTCTGCAAACCAGCATTTTAATCTGAACTTTGAATTAAGCATTATATGAAATAAGCTAGTATATTGAATTCACTAAATAAATATGGTAAGAATAAAAGAAAATTAGTTGTCAGGAACTGGAAGGTCTCTGAGATGAACTATCTGTCTACTAATTTACACTGCAATTTGTGTTCCAACATAGTGCTCAGATCTATCTCAGGGCTATATAGGACATTTCCAGGCTCCCATTACAGCTAGGATGTAAGTAGATGGAGCATACCTTCACACCCTCTGTTTTTTCAGCCCTAGGAAGGAGTGGATAGCCTGGGAGTATGGAGAGGGGCAGTAACATTTGAAAAAACATTCAGTGATTGGCAAAGGTTTCTGGGTAGCTGCTTGATTGTGGGAGAAGGGTTATTTTTAGAGATGCTGTTAGAGATTGCCTAGGAACAAACTTGTACCACACTTAATGGATCATTTTAGCAGTTTTGTAACAAGTTGTGACCAAGTCTGCAATCAATGCAAAATCTACTGGATCCTACAATTGATGTGCCACAGAGAGGAAAAGATATTTCTGGAATGTATTGTTATCTTGGTATAAGGACATGAAGCATCCCATGGAAACATCAGAGTTGTGAGAATATTTCCTCAGTCCTGGATACACGTAGTTTTGTTGGAGATGGGTCACTGTCCCAGTGATTTTGGGAAATATTTTTGAAGTCATGGAGAAGCTGAGCAACAAGACCCTTTAATGACAACCTTCTGACCCGTGACAAGTCAAAGATATTTTCTGTGAGATGGCTGAATTGCTGTATGGAACCATTCGCCGGGAAGGTTCAGTGGCAAATCCAAGCCTCCTTCTGAAGTGATGATGTTATCTCAGCTTGTATCACTGTCATGAACTTGAACTCACAAATATGGGTGTCCAGTGTCCTCACTGCCAAGATGGATTTGTATCTTCTGATGTTCTTTAACAATAAGAAGAGTAACTTTTTTTTCGCCCCAGGAGGGCCCTGCGCCAGAGCAGATGGCTGTGCCTGAAGAAGCCTGTGACTCTGTGGGAAGCCCATGCTGGAGCAGGCTGCTCCTGAAGGACTGCACCCCATGGAAGGGACACACGCTGGAGAAGTTAATGAAGAATTGCAGCCCCTGGGAAGGACTCATGTTGGAGAAGTTGGTGGAGGAATGTCTCCCATGGGAGGGACCCCATGCTGGAGCAGGGGCAGTGTGTAAGGAGTCCTGCCCTGAGGAGGAAGGAGTGGCAGAGACAATGTGTGAGGGACTGACAACAATCCCTATTCCCTGTCCCCCTGTGCTGTTCAGGGGGAGAAGGCAGAGAAATGGGGAGCAAAGCTGAGCCGGGGAAGAAGGGAGGGGTGTGGGGAAGATGTTTTTAAGATCTGGTTATATTTCTTATTATCTTATTCTGATTTGATTGGTAACCAATTATATTGTTTTTTCTTCCCCAAGTTGAGACGGTTTTGCCTGTGATGATAACTGGTGAGTGATCCCTCCCTGTCCTGGCCTCGACCCATGAGCCTTTCCTTGTATGTTCTTCTCCCCATCCCACCAGGGGAGAGGAATGAGTGAGCGGCTGCGTGGTGCTGAGTTGCTGTCTGGGCATAAACCATGACACACAGCTTTATAACTCAACAAACATGCTGCGCAGTGGCAGCAAAAAACATGCTTGGTAATTAATTACTTTCATTTGAGGGAAATTGGAGGATATTGCTTTTCCCCTAGAGTAAGTAGGTGTTTGTGGTCCTTGTGACAAAGGCGTAAAAGTTCACTGAGCCAAGCAGCCATTATTGCAAGCAACTAGATATGCACAACCTAGGCAAAAGCAAGTCCACTTGATACTTGCTGGCAGTTGTTGCACCGAGGAATGAACGATGCATATAGCAACATGGCTATCCGTGTTCTTTAGCATCACCATGGCTGGTAGGTTGCTAAAATCTGAGACTCAGGACAAGGTAGAGCTGTAACTGGGCTTGAGCAGTTCAGGAAAATCTTGTGATCACAGGAAGAATTTAGAAATCATGTACTCCACACGTGATAAGCTTGACAGTGAAGCTTTCGGTTGCTGGAGAGTATCCAGTTCTTTTGGGATTCTCAGGAAGAGGAATGGCAACACCATGAAGGTGCAGCAGGGCATGTGGAATAGAAAGACAGTTGGTTATAACTCACTGAAAAGTAATGGCACATCTGACAGAGTGGTGCAGAACTTAGCAATCTGCTTGTTTTTCTGGGGTGGAAATTGTACAGCTAATATAATTTTAGGCATAAACTGGAAGCTTCAACCAATGCAACATGTCACTAGGTACCATTTTTTTTTCAGAAAGATAGTGGGCAGGACAATCAGAAAAAAGAGGGATCTGACCTTCACTGAAGGAACAAGGCCATAAATGAGACCAGAAAAATGAAAAGGCTTGTAAGTCAAAGAAAGCAAATACAAAATACCAGTAAAGATAAAATAAAAATACTGGAAAATATGAAAATAATCAAACATTGGAAATGCTTAAGTTAGAATGAGTAATGCAGTGAAATTGCAGTTCTGCAAGGAAGTGCTGATTCAGACTAGTAGCTAAGATGAACTGAAGGTATTAAGGCGTGCTGCAGTCACGCTGCATGTGAGCTGCCCATAAGTTTAGTATGCTTTTGACAGCTGTTAGAGCTAAAAAAGTCTTTGGAGTGTTTCTGCATACACAGCCCAAAGCGTGGATGTGTCTTTGGGCAAATGCTTAAGGCAGAATTGGGCAGTGGACAAGAAGACCCAACTAGGAGTAGCAGAAGAGGATTAGAAATGAAAGGTAGATGTCCTCAGAATGAGTGGGATTGTGTTTCCTACTTGGCTACAAAGATTCTCATGAGCAGTATGTCTAATAGCAAATACACCAAAATATGTCAGTCAGCCCTTTATTGTCAAGGAAATGTAGTATTTGGACAAAATAAGGTCACATGAAGAACATCTAAGCTGAGCCCAAATAAGGGCTGACAGAAGAGATAGGAAAATATCAATAGGAAAAGCCATTCTGAAAACTCAAGGCCATGGTTCAGTCTCCTTTGTTATAGGATATATATTCACAGTCTGTGCTATATAGGTGTAATTCTGTATTGGTTTCTAATGCTGACCTCCCAAAAACCACATTTGTGGCACATTCTGTCCTTTCCCCTGAGTGTGGGAAAAGCCCTGCTCAGACAAATTGTGACTGGTCATGGTTATTCAGGCCTTCTTGTGCTTTGCACGGACTACAACAATGTTCCAGTTAGTGCAGAACAAAATCAGATGCCATGTCTCTTCAGGTTGTATAATTGGCTGACAAGGCGTAGAATTTCAAATGGAGCTCATGTTCTTGGTCCTTGACTACAGACCATAGGTAGCAGGGACAGCACAGGGGTGCCAGACTCCAGGCTCCGTGCTGTGGTTGCTCCATTGTACAGTGGAGCTCTTCATACTAAGGCTAAACATTGTCTGTGTGAGGGCTAGTCTTAGATAATGTAATGACTCTAAACATGAAGAGCTATTGCTGACCTCTTCATCCTTCATCTAAGTGCAAGGTGTACTTCTTAATTTATATAGGGAAAGCAGGGTCACAGAACAACACATTAAAAAAACTGTCACAGCTTGAACAGTAGGGTACCAGCTAGCACATTCTTCCCATGCACAAAGAGAAGAAGGTGTAATAACAAATGACAACTTTGTGCTTTACGTTTCTCACAGAATGGTTTGGGTTGGAAGGGACCTTAAAGACCATCTAGTTCCAACCCCCCTGCCATGGGCAGGGACACCTTCCACTAGA
>NW_010268973.1:7350-60631 GCF_000690775.1 Eurypyga helias
CCAGCTTCTTTGTAGCCCCTTCAGGTACTGGAAGGTGCTATAAAGTCTCCCCAGAGCCTTCTCTTCTCCAGGCTGAACAAGCCCAACTCTCTCATCCTTTCCCCATTGCAGAGGTTCTCCAGCCCTCTGAGCATCTTCGTGGCCCCCTCTGGACTCACTCCAACTTGTTGATATCCCTCTGATGCTGAGGGCTCAGAGGTGGACCCAATACTCCAGGTGGGGTCTAACGAGAGCAGAGTATCACAGAATCACAGAATCACTAAGGTTGGAAAAGACCAATAAGATCATCCAGTCCAACCCTCAGCCCAACACTACCATACCCACAGGACCATGTCCTCAGGTGCCACACCCGCACGTTCCTTGAACACCTCCAGGGATGGTGACTCCACCACTTCCCTGGGCAGCCCGTTCCCGTGCCTGACCACTCTTTCAGTAAAGAAGTTTTTCCTAATATCCAATATAAACCTTTCCTGATGCAACTTGATGCCATTTACTCTTGTCCTATCACCAGTTACCTGGCAGAACAGACCAGCACCTGCAGAGTACAGGGGAACAATCACCTCCCCTGACCTGCTGGCCATGCTTCTGGTGTTGCTGTGTTTCATAACTGGTAGTCATGCTGTCTAATACCGGAAAGTACTCTGCAGGGTGATTGTGGTATAAGACCTGTGTATGCAGCAGAAAGAGTTTAGCTTGACTTTCTTTAATACCCATACATTTGCTTCCTGTGAGTTCACACATTGGGTGACACCTGACTTGTGAAGAGCTATTCTGTTGTAGCATGCTGTGTATGAATTAAGCTGTTGTTATGGTTAGAAACAGTTGCTTTCTGATACTGCAGATTGTGGCTTCTCAGTATGGGATGGTAAAGGCTTACTGAACAGTGTATATGGAGCTTACAGAGAGGAAAATCTGCCACAGGCAAAGTACTGACAAATCCTTCGTGTATTTTTCTGTGCTATACCTGCTGTTAGACAGAAATCAATATGATGAGGTACCACCTGACTTCCAGGAAGAGAGCTATCAGCAATGATATATAGTTAATTGCCTTAACGTGACACATTTTAAAAAAGGGATCTTGGCAGCTTTGTGCTTGAAGTTTTCTGCTTGAGCTGTTACAAAACAAAAAAGGCTGGAGCCTGTTGCTACAAGTAAAGGCTGTGGGACTCATGGGGAAGTACATTCTCATCAGTAAAACTGAAGCCAAGTCCTGTATTAGAGAAACTTTCATTCACTGCAGCCTTACAGTTATATTGACTGATGCTATTCAGAGCAGTTAAGGCTATGCATAGGAAAACATATTCAGTTCTGAGTATTTTACTCATAATGTCACCAAAATTGAGTGAGAAAGAGTAACGACTTCATTCGATGAAGTAGTGGAGACTTGAAAATGGGAACAATTTTAAAAACAGCAACAAAATTCAGAATGCCAGGTATATTCATGTGTGAATGTGTAACTAAGAGATACAACGACTATAGGAATTTGTACATAAAATTGTAGCAAAAAAGAGTTTTAAATAGAATGAATTAAGCAACAGAAAGAAAGAGAAGAAAGGAGAATACAGGCTTTTGGCAGTGAATTCCCATTGTTAAGACATATTAGACTGTGGTACAGCTTCCATTAGCTGCAGGTCTTAAATAATTTATATCTGGAGTGAACAATATATATAGGCACCTAGGAAAATTATGAATTCACTGGAAAATAAAAGAAACAATAAATGATATTTATTAGCCAGTTCATATTGCAACTTCATATATGGTACAAAGATACAGATAAAGATCTTTGCCCCATATGCTTTACTGCCTTTGAGGATCTGCTTTCCATTTCGCATTTCTGATCTTGCTGATCTGCATTCTCTTTTCTATCCTCTAATTTACCATAATTCTTTACCATATTAAGAGTCTTCCATTCCTTTGTCTCCTTGTGCTCTTTTTCTCCTGTTCCGTTGCCAACCTTACTTGTCCTCTCTTCTCTGCTCCCATCAGCATTGCCTTAAATACAGCTGTGATATTCACAACTTGTCCAGAACCAGTCTGTCACAGTAATTCCCTGTAAGGATCATCTTTAAGGAGAAGGTTAGCTGGATGAGAATATTTGTGTGTCATATTTGTACTATCAATCAGCTATATAACAAACCAAATTCTGCCAAAACTCTGAAATTACAGAGTTCTTTTTCCTTTTGTCTCACCACCTGCAGTAACAAGTGCTTTGCAGTCAAGATTTAGCAAACAGAAATGATGGTGGTCATGCATAAGGCATGCCAAAATCAAGCCCAGTTTCTCAGTAGTGAAACTTGCCTGTAGTGCCAACAGCAGTAAAAGCTTGCTTTAAGAGATAAGCCAGAGAGATAAGAATCATAGCCTGAAAGGATCTCCTACACTGAGCTCTTCTAGAGCCAAGGCCCCAGTTCAGAAATTGTCATTATAACTTGAAATTCTGGTATGAATATTTGTAATCAAGCTTTAACTTCCAAGGACAGAATTTTGGTGTTGTGGCTCGTTTCCCCCCCCCCAAAAAAAACCCCCGGTTTTGTTTTTGGTTTTGGTTTTGTTGCAGCACTTCTATTTCCCAGGCTGGACTAGGAGCTCATTGTCTTGCTGCTGTATAAATGTGTATCAAAATGCATACCTTCTCACAGATTCAGGGATCCTAAAAGATTGAACAAAGTAGCAAACCAACAATAGTGGTAAGAGATGTAACATACAAACCAAATAGTTATCATAATCCTAGACTAATGCCTCCTCATTCTTTACAGTAACATTGTCTACTCCTTTCTTTGTCACTTGCCTGCCCCTTTTCTTTTGCCCTTCCTTTCTTCTGTAATTTGGGCCACTTGTCATTCAGCCTGTAAAGTTTGAATGAAATATATTTTGTCTACAGTTAATTAGGCAGTGGGAGAATCTTCTTGGAGATATGTATGTACTCAAGATCAACTTCAAATCATATTAATGTCAATATATCCTGAAACACAGAGCCTGTTCCTGTTTGTATTTTAGACTTTTCTGAATAGATCCTTTCTGAAACTGCTTGCTAGTATTTGCTCCAAAGTTATACTTCACAAAATATTACTTGAATCTTATTATATGACTCTCTTTGATAATCAATATAAACTAAAATAACAATTCATTTACCAATGATAGTTTGTTGAATAAAAGACATCATTTTCACAATCCTGATATTTTATAGGTAGTCCTTAGCAATGTGAATAAATGCATTTCAGAAATGCTATGAATTCTTGTCACCCACTAATTGCTTGATAAGCTTGAATCAAAAGGAGTCATTAACAAATTACTTTTAATACATTGGATCTGATGAAGATTTCTCAGCTTACGTTGACATTCTCCTGGTAAGTTCCTACTGGCAGCTTCCTACGGCATATTACATGCATGTCAACGTGTAACAGTGATAGTGTATGCAGACTCTTTTAAATTAAATGCTTGAAAAACATTAGTTTGAAGTTGGGTCTTTGGACCTTTGGTTGTGTTGAGTGCACTGTTCTCCCATGGGCTTTGAAAGGAGGGTTTAACCACAATGCCTTCAAGGGTTTATTTCTAAATTATTGCCTAAGCTATTCTACAACTCTATGGTAATCATTAGTTTATCACTGAAGGTCAGGCTATTAGTCCATGTACTGTCCAATGCATACTATTTATGGGGTTACTGGAATATATTCAACGTGCCTTTTCAGATTTTTTTTGATGTTACATTTATGCATACCTTACTATATGTTTAATTGTGCATCACTGAGAATATGCATACTTTATTATAGAGACTCAGATGACCCTAAATGTCTGGAAATACAGCAATACATGCACAGTAAGCACTCCTCTACTTTGGAGCAATTACATGTTTACATTTGGAAAAAAGCTGGCCTATAGTGCCTTTGTGTACTACTCCCACTACAGGAAGGCTACACAAATGTTGTGTAAATTATATCTAAATTTGCTTTGCAGGCTATTTGTAGCTCAAGGTTGCTTGGAATATTTGGTTCTCAGGAATGGCTTGGTAGTTACTGTCTCTCTGCTCTCCTGCAGTGTTTTAGGTGTCAGTTTTCCTGCCTTGTCTTCCTTTAGAGCTTTTTACCTATCTATCTATCTATCTATCTGTCTGTCTGTCTGTCTGCCTTCTATTTATTTATTTTCTTGCTTGCTTCACTACATTTCCTTCTTCTAACTTTTGCATATGGCTTTATTTAGTGTCATCCAGGGCATGTTTCAGTGTGAGGAGGCAAATAGGGTAAGGTGGGCTGGTATCACAACCTGTGATCTACGAGAAACCCTGCCACAGACGGATGTATAGGAACAGAGACAGGGAAGAAAATGAAGATGTGATTAACAAGCTACAGACCTCAATGCCTGAGTTAGGACTTGGTGGTGGCCAGAAACTTGTACCTCACATACAGATGAGCTATTGACTGTATGATGATGGGATGTTTCCCCTTGGGAAGCAGCATTCCTGGCTTCTGCTGAGTTCCTTCCAGCAAATTCAACCACTGACTTAGAAAAGAAAAATATAATCTGACATATAATCTTTGACAAGTTGCTGACCCTTGTATTTGAGCAATGAGAGGAAACTGTTCTCAGTGTTCACACAGTTCTTTTCTCTTAAAGCAGTAATTCTTTGTCCACAGCCATTAAAAAAAAAAAAAAAGTCTAGGTTGAAGACAAAAAATTCAGTCTTATTTTTGTGCGTACAAAGTTCCTTTTACAGATGATTGAATTCAGCCGGGTCTGGGGTGAACGTAACCATTGTTTAATAATGTGAAGCCTTAAATTATATCCAGCTGATTCTGTATGGAGACTTCGCAGGCAGGAAGAAGTTAATTCTCCAAACCCGGATCCAGATCAAGGTTGGGCTTACTGGATCACACACTGTAAGCTTGATAGCTCTAAAGTGGTAACTAACATACTTTTTTTTAATGTCATATGTGTGTTTGTGCTATGCTGTAAGATGATTCTTTCCCGGACAGCTAAAGAAACAACTTTTTACCTGCTCATTAATCAATTATGCTTTTCTTGAGAAAAGGAATGTAACCTAACAAAATACACCAACAGTTCCTGGGAATAAAAAAAAAAAAAAAAAAATCTAAGTTGAAACTTTTCAGGTCATGATTTAGAACTTTTGGATGCCTTTTCATATCATGGATGCTGGATCGTAGGTGAAAATTTCTGTTGTAATAAACTTATGACTGTTTTTATTTTCTCAAAACTAGTTAAGGTCAACATTATCAGTATGTTTTCAGTGTTCTCATTGGTAGGAACATGAAGTCATCTTGACGCTAGGAATATGTCAAAGAATCATAGCTAGATTTTCATATATTAAAGGCTAACTGATTTGGTTCCTGAACTGTGAAGTGAAACTTACTCATAAAATTCTAGACCAGCAAAGCTAATGAGTGTTTTATCATTGACCCTGTAGGATAAGGATGTTCTCTGAGGAATTAAATCTTCAGCCACTATTAGAAAGTTAAGCATGAGTATGAATGTATGTTAATCCTAATTCCTATTTTATTTAAATCAACAGGAATTTGCTTTTGAGTTCAATAATGGTTAGACTGGACTCACATTGTCAAATTCTGCAGGGTTCTGCTGAACTCTACTGGCCACACTTGTTTACATGGAACCTAAGCTATCAGTACCATGAATTTGTAATGATTTACAGGAAAATACTCACGAATATGCCTTGTCATAAATATTACCTTATTTCATCTTTAACTTACAACTTGACACGCCGGTTCAAAGATTTTAGAGATTACATCCCCTACTTAAAGTGAAGTTATTATCCCTTTCTAAAGTAACTTTAGGAAGGATGACACTCATACTCAAGAAGGAGTGGAACTGAACCTGTCACTGTGTTCTTATGACAGGCTGCTGCTCAGAAATTAGTAAGAAGAAAATACGTATTTGCAATTATAGTAGGCAAGGTGTTTTGAATTACCTACAGACATATGGGATCATTGTGAAAGTATCTTGCACGATTCAGAAATTTTCTAAAACACTACTATACAAAAGTGAAGTTATTCCAAGATTCAGTACTATCTGGTTTGTGTGTCCCCCCATGTTGTTAAAGTTAACTGATGGAAAGAAGTGTACTAGAATATGTAAAGCCTATATCTGGCAGGATAAATCCTTACTTCAGCAGCAACCTTCTTACCTGACGTGAGACTTTATACCGTTAATGCAGTGTATCTGTGTTAAATGAGGTTGATCTGTATGTGCCAGTTTTGTAGAACTAATTTTTTGCAGATAGTGTGAAATGCAGACAAAATATAAAATCCATCTGGCAGACAGAACTAATTTTCTGCAAGGGAATTTCATCTGTTTTGTGCACAAAAAACGCAATGCCCAAACAATGTTTTGTGAAAGTTGTACAAATGGAGACTGAAAAACAAAGTTTCCTTGGGAAAGCTTAATGTATAAAAGAAGAATTAGAGGGAAATTCTGATCTCACTGAAGCTATTTATTTTTTCCATTGTCTCTTACAATGTCAGTTTTAATCTTAATTTTTTCAAAAATAGGCTACCCGGATGAATAAGTGAGATCTAGCCAAAAATGTAAAGAAAAGTCACAGTAACAGAGGTCTTCTTCAACAGTATATTTTTTACAGTGTGTATCCTTTCAGTTACTGTTGATTTTTGAAATGTTGATGACAGCACTAGTATCAATTCCTTCATGAAATGAAGCTCCAGCGTAATGATGAAAAATGGAAAAACAAGAAAACAAGGACAGGATGCTTACTGCTTGACTGACTGACATACACTCAGCTTGAAAGGAAAGGAAACACAGCAAATCCACTTCCTATTCAAGTCAAACGTGAGTGCTAAAAAAAGAACTAGGGATAATAACAGCAAAATAAGTTGTCTAAAAAAGGTCACAAATTGTCAAGGCAAAGAGGAGGAGAAGGCAAGTAACAAGATTATTGAAGAGACACAAAGCATGTTTGTGGCTCTGTCAACCATATTTTGGGTAGTGTATAAATTTTAGCTCCTGCAAGAAAAAGAAAAAAATGTATTTTATTATGTACCTTATACAAAAAATGTTATAAAATGCTTAAAATAAGTTGCTTTAAGCAATAAATTGCTTTTAAACCTCACCAGTTTCCAACATTCCAGTATTCCCTGTTTCTTTCACTAAAACCTCTGGGGTTTCTGTCAGTTTTTGATTACATTTGTAAAATGGGCACATAAGTCATTCTCCTGTGAAAAATAAACATATTTATCTAATTATTATTAATGTGTTAAATTTCCTAGGTCACTTCTTTGAATTCTTGTCAGTGAATAGTTCTTGCCAACTTTTGTAAAGTATCTAAAGACCTGAGCTGACTATAGTAGGTACACCAAATGCTGTGTTGTCTGATGTTAGTATGGGAAATGCTTCCTAGCCCAGCAACTAATAAAACAAGAATCTGATAGTTTTATCATCTTAGCCTAACGTTGGTTGTGGTGTACTAGAAGTAAGAGTCAAACCCTGCACCGTTCCCCTCAGATACAAATTTTTTTAAGGCTTTTCCTAGCATCCTTTATTTCCTAGGCAACAATCAACATTTAAGTGGCGTCTGTCATGCATTTAAATGAAGGGTTTGAATTTGTGAGCCCGACTGTATAAATTTACTGACTCCAGATCTTTCAGAATCTGTAAGATTTTCAGGTTTTTGGGACATATGTTATTTTCCTAAGCCCAATCATCAAGCAAAGCCCTTTGTGTTCTCCACTAACCATGATTAACCATCTGGCAGCTATCTGTAGATTTAGTTTCCCAAACCATAATTTCTTTCCAGTGCTAAGCCTAGGAGGACGACTAGGGGCCTCCATTGGCGTCTCCTTTTTTGTTATTTTTAAAAACTACTTCCAGTATTTCTGCCCAGTACTTAGCATCCTTATTTACTTTAGAGTAGTTCCAGCAGATGGGGAAGAATGTTCTATTTTCCTCACATTCAGCACATTTCCAAAGAATGCTGATTTTTTTTTTTTTTTTTTTGAGTTATAGTAGAACAAGATACCACTGGAATAATATGTTTCACAAGGTGTTTCTTTGATGGTTGCACTTCTTGATGATCCCAGAGATCTCTTAGATGAAATTGTTCAACAGCTTACCTTGTGTTGCTTCTTTAACTGTGCCATGAAAGCAGAAGTGTAGTCCGGTGAGCCAGTCTGCTCTGAAGAAGTAACCCCAAGTCTTCTATACTGCCTTGTACAGCTCTGCATTCATGAAAACCATGCTAACCATGTCTGCCAATTACAATTTAGAAAACAAACACTGCTCCAACTTACAGGAAGAGCAAAACAGTGTTCAATTCCAGATAATAAGAATTGCTAAAAATAGCCAAACAACCCAATGTTATCTGTAGTTTTTCTCCTGGTTTGGAAGAGTGCCAAATTTGCATGCTATGGAGGCTTATAGATGCTTTAAATTATAAAGACTAACACAATTTTTTTTGTAGTGCTTTGTGTCACTGAGCTGGCTTCCACACCCTCCGCTGCATGGGACAGGATTTATATTCTGAGTATACGAATCGATACTGTTTCAAGGCTGGAAAGCACAAACCTTCCACGCACTTAGCAGTGTTGTGAAATCAGTGCCGCTATGTTGCAGATACGTTGACACGTTGACACTGAAGTGGTTTACTGTTAAGGGTGATGGGGATGTTTCTGTACTTCACCTTTGTAATGTTATGTCAGCAAGAAGAAAAACTGCTTTCCACTATATGTTTTGTGGCCCACTATCACGTCGTACCTCGGTTAGATTATTTTAAGGAGTGTTCTCAGCTGACAGATTACTACATTTGCAGGGAAACAATTCTGTTCCAAGACTAGGAAGTACAGATAAGAAAGAAAATAGAAACATCAATCTAAACTCTGTGGTTAAATAATTATTGGTAGGAGGAAGTCTGCCTTCCCATTTTTCTCATCAGCTGATTCATCCAGATCAGGTCTTATATCAGTGCTGAATAGACTGAAGCCTGTGGCGTTTAGAAAGCTGTCATAGGGCTTTCTGAACCTTTTCGATCTACACTAGGAAGGGCTGTGGGTTACATAGCTACGTGATCGGCTTCTTCATATGTGCATACAGAATTATTATGCAGGACACAGAATCGGCTCAAATACATTACTGGGGAAAGTCCAGGGAAGGACCATGGGAAAATGTCACAGTTTCTAATCTTTCCAGGCTGCGACACAGGCAGGAGCTGTTTCAGGGTGTATTCTGGGAGAGAGGGTGTGGAAGTTTGTGCAGTCCTCAGGGAGCTCATGATTTGGCAGGTGAATTCCCCCTTCACAAACATGCTCATAGCCTGTAGCTCCTGGCACCTTGCCTGTTTTTCTGGTTTGAAAAGGGAGGGGTGATTTTCCATGTATAAAAGTACCTCTGTCTGCAGCTCACCTCAAATAGTTGTTGAGCAGCTTCAACACTTTCTAGCTGGCCTTAAGCCTCAAACTGTGTGACAGGGAAACTTTTTTCCTAAAAGCATGAGGGAACATAAATTACATATTTTTTGTGATTTTTTTTTTTTTAATGTAAACACATGAACTACACTGGAAAGATTGTTCAGATATAAATTTGAGTTTGTCTGAAAGAGGATGAGAAATATTTGGGGAAAAATGTGTTTGTCTTTCTATTTTCACTTTCTACATTAAATCATTCAAAGCTTGTGGGTAATGGTTATAGTATTTCCTCTTTACTTCTTGTAATGCTCTTCTCAAATACAGTCAGTAATGTAAGCATTGCTGCAAATGGTTTACTCAAGAGTGTAAATGAGTCTAAAAAAAAGAATTTTAAAAATCTATAAATCTCAAATGTTTTAGAAATGCTTAGAATGCTTTATAATACTAACAAAACATAAAGCATTTGTACTAAATATATCTTGAGGCTCTTGTTACTTGGGACAAAAAGGGTTCTGAAAGCCTTGCTGCTCTTATCTGCTGGTATGTTTTGCAGTCCAACAGTATCCCAGAGCTCTACATATGTTACTTTCAAGTTGACTGGAACATTTGAAGCTAAATCACTTGCTTGATTATGACTGGCCCAATGTGCCTCTACAGAGATTTCACACTAGCATATGCAAGAATGCAAGCAGCTGTTTTTTCAACTGGCTTTGTTGTATCTCTCCTACACCAGATGCAATCTTCCATTTTAGAGAATATGTTTAAAACTCTGGCTTCTAAAAATAGTAATGGGAATATGTCAAGGGGTAAGAGGTGCTCTGCAGGAGGATTAAAGCACTCTGTATAAAAGGTCCTTTGAAAAAAGGAAGCTATGTAACTTGAAAAAAAAATATGGATTTCTCAGTTTATATACATTGCTGACATGCCTGGAGGAGCACAGAATGTTATCATTATTTCAAAAATAGCTAATACTTAGAGAAAGCCTAAGGAATTATGAATAAGAAATTATTATATTTTATCCACTGTAAAATGCAGCCCTCTCCTAGGGTGGAACACAGTGACTGGTATGTCTTAAGAAGGGCTTATCAGCACTACTAGGGTTTTATGTACCTGTGCTAACACACCCATCCTGTCATTTCACAGTGAGAAAGGTGAAATTGTATGCACAGTACAAAACTAGGAAGAACAGACCATGCATATGCAATGTCTGTAAAACACTGATAAAATCCCACATTCAGATAAAATGAGAATATGACAATATAAGCCTATGAAAATCAAATAGCAAGGGTGTTGGTCTTATTTGCGAGACCCTGTTGCATTGCAAATACAATGTGAAGTGTTTCAGTCTATTTGAGAATTAAAAGGCCCCAAGAGAATAATGCTGCAGAGAAAATAATGGCCAGATGTGTGAGAAAGAGAAAGCAGACCTTTCACACTTGAATGGTTTCATCAAAGTGTCATTTAAAGCACCATTTATTTAATTCCTGAATGTTGTTTCACAGAGCTCACATAAAATGGAATGGGGAATGAAGTTCATGATATTTATGGTTTCCTACTATAGTTCTGTGAAGAAAAGGGTGAATTTTCCAACATTCTATCAGCAAATGTTCTTTCTGATCCATGAATATCAGAAATGGATAGTTCATCCTTCCTTTCTCCAAATAACATACCTTGTTTTTTGCAGCTGGAGAATCTGAAACAAGGAGATAAATGGGAAAAAAACATTCTCTGCCACTCTGTGAGCTTCATTTCCTGCCGAGCCATTTCGATAACCAGAGTGACTGATATTAATGGATAAACACATGAGAATTCCACCATTTTCAGTTATTAACTGCGAACGGACGTCATGTTTTCAATATCAGAAAGCTACTAACAATACGTGTGGCTGAATCAAGAAACCAACAAAGACAACTTCGCTGTATCACCGTGGCTGAATTGTTTAATTTCACTGCTGCTGTTATTCTTATTACGCTCTTCAGTCCTGAATTTTGGGATTACAGGTCTTATTTCTTGTAACGTGTTTGCACGGGAAGAAGCACAACGAGATTTTAAACTTCACTACAATGTCCAGGTGCTACTTCGGTATAAGTAAATAAATTACAAACAGTTAAATAAGTAGTCACATCCTATGTGTAACAGATGGACTTTAGTGTAATTAGAGTCTAATGGAAGAAGAATGAATAGCGAAAGATTTGCCTGAAGCTTGGGAGAGGATGGATGCAGTCTGAGACAATGCTGGGTTCTGCCACAAGCTGTATTTCCAGTTATGCTGACTGCAAAGTGAAAGAGTTTTTGCATAATGGAATTTGTTTGTATTGGATTTTGTTTTTGTTGGGTTTTTTTGTTGGGCTGTTTAAACCAACCACACAAATCACACCCTAAATGTTTTCTCTTATGTAAATCACAGTACCGTTTACTGTCATGTGCCATGCTGCTCAGTGACATTCCACTCTCTCATAAATATATTTATTGGTTACTTTGTTAAACGCTTGTTAAAGGCTATTAAGAGTACTTGCCAGTAAGATTTTAATTTAAATTGGATAATTATTCCCAAGAAGTCAAAACTTCAGCACAGTCCTGGTACTATATGGCACAGCTGTATGATGCTGAACAGACTGCATCTATATAGAATACATTCCTGAGGTGGTGCCTGAGCCAGCTAGTTTGGCCAGTATGAACAGGTGTGAAATTCAGTGTATGTTCACAGCAGAAGGTGGCCAGGAATCCACAAGGAAAGCGAGAGTCACTGTCAGGATGACAGTGGAAAGAGGAGGAATAAGCTGCTCTAGCTCTGCCTGGAAAGTAGGTTCCCATTTTTGAATGCAGAAACTGGAACTGTGTTCTGGTGTGTGTTTGTATGTAGGAAGCATAACTCTGCAGTTATTACTGAAAAATTATCAGATCAAGTCAGAGACCATGCTGCTGCCTCTTGCGAATATCTTACTTTGATTTATGAGCTAGTCATGTAGGCTTCAGTGGCAAGAGTTGCTTCCACAACTGCTGTGAATACCTCCTTGAAGCTCTTGGTTTAGCTCAGATCACATTGTGAGCTTCACCTTGGAAACATGGCATCTTGAGGTTGTTCCTCAGATCCTTCCTTCCTTCCTTCCCCCTCCGCCACAGTTTTCCACAGTGCCTCTGTGTGGGCACGAGGGACTCAGAGGTCAACAGACTGCCATCATTCCTTCCATTTTGTTGCTATGCTGCTCTGTTGTGCCGAACTAGGCACTACCATTTCCTCTTTGCAGAGGGTTGGCGTGGCAAGGGTAAGCCTCAGGAAGCAAGTTCTGATTTAAAAATAATGTGTCTTACTAATCCTTTGAGAACGCCAAGTGAAATAAGTGAAGGTAGCATACTATTTTTATAAAGAAAGTGACATTTTTTTCAGAGTACACAGCAGAAATGAACTGGTGATCTGACATAGCTGGGTTTTTTAATAGAATTTCAACATTTAGCTGACACTCTTACCACTAAAAACAAAACAAAAAAACACCCAACCACCCCACATCACCAAGTATTCTTATTCAATGTTTTCTTACTCACTGTACTTACAGACAAAACTACACACTCTGGGAGACCTGCCCAGACAGATTGGGTAATGAGTTTAAAAATGACAGACTGTCAGTTTTAGTCCAAATAAATAACACCTGAACAAGTACATGTCATTACATGGAGGTGGTACACCATACCCTGATGTGCTGGAACTAATTACAGGCATTTGATGTGTTGTGACATGGCTGTTTGAGAGTTCATTTAATGTGTGTTATCATTTCCAATAATGCATCACATTACTGTGTGTTGATGGCATTGAAGAGTTAACACTGTTCATCCTACTATGGGGATAACACATAAAAAGCTGGAGGGTCAGTACTGACTGCTTTCAGGGCTCTCCCATCAACGGAGAAAAGGAATACTCCCCAGCACAATTCAGACTCTTAAATCCAGATGGCTGCTACATCAGAAATGTCACTACGATGTTCTTCTCTCTAAAAATTCTCTCTTGAGCTGAGATATGATTTCTGTTACGAAAATGTATTTAAAAATAGCTTGAGAGTTGGTTTCTCAGAGTAACACTAGGATTGAGATTGTTGGTAGATGTGCTTGAAAGGAAGTAGTTCACACCTGTGGTGGCATTTCTTTGAAGGTCTCTTTCTTTAGAGAACATTTTGACACAGATCTCTGACATCTCTCTGCTTCAGGCAGCTGAAGAATTAAAATTTTCCTTGAAGAATGTTTGGAATAGAAAAATCAACTTGTCAGTGTAATGCTGTTACATAGTTAAATAATACAATGTGGTTAAGCATAGCAACGGACTGAAAAACACCCAACTCTGTTGTGTGGAATGCAGAATTTGTCACGCTCTTGCAGAAGTGCTCATGAAAGTGAGAATTACCTTGTCGTTCTGGCAGAGTTGAAAAGATGGGCCAGGAGATAAGTAAAGCTTCTACTCATGTAATGGCATATTCAAAGAAAACCATAAACAAGAGAATGTTAATGCAGAGAGGAAAGTCTACAGGCTTTATTCACATTTAAAATTAGGACAATTTAAGTCATCACTTGAAACAATTCATACTTTTAGTTTGAACTGGCCCAACTGTTGAACTCAGCTCAACATTCGTGTTAGTAAACTAAGATTATAGAATTCAGAATGTTAAACAAGGAAGTTATGCTAATATAGACTTTATTTCCATGGTTGCATGTATCTGGGTGGCACAGTAATGCTAGAAAGTTTTCAGAGTAAACTGCTGGCTGGAACAGTGTGACTGTAAGAACTGAACTCATCCTGTAGCTTTCCAGTGGCCTCTGTGGTTTGAGTTGATGATTTTGGTTCGGATCACAGAAGACAGTTGTAGGAACTGTTAGCAGTAGCCTTTTAAGTCTTATAGGCAAGTCAAAGAAAAGAACAAAGAAACTTGTGATTTTGATTTTACTGCAGGAGTTTTCTATATGTTACAGATAGAGAACATGACAATCCCCACGCCCTCCCCTGCCTCCTCACCACTTTCCTAAACTTAACCTGTAAATACAGCTCTGCATTCCCATGTGCTGGTCTCCCACCATCTTGTTTGGGTGAAAATGGTGTGATGAGGTGCTTACTGAGCGATGCTGCCCAAGAAGGGTTGTGCAGACCTCATGTACCGTATTTGGTGTCCCTCCATGGGCAGTACTAGAGGGCAGCAGCATTTCGATTTGGATCAGCTAGAGGATGTGAAACAAAACTGTGCTCTGTGAGAACAGGTGCAGCTCTCCTGTGTGGTAACAGCCATTGTTCAGTGACTATTGCAGAAAACCTGCTATAGGTATTATGTGATGAGTTCAGTCAGAATTCACAAAATCTGTCAGGAGAGCAGCCGGAACATGCACTTTATGAATTAGCTTGTTTAATCTCTTTTGTGTTGTTTGGGATGGAAAAGTGGCACTGTGACTCCAAAATCTCTGCCTATTCTCTTTCATCCTTTAAGGAGATTGAGGACATGAGAGGACAAGGACGATCAAGGAGACAAAGGAAGAGCTAATCTCAGACGGCAGATAATTTATCCAATGCAGCTCCTTTCCTAGCCCAGACAATAATTACACAAAATAACTCTTGTGAAGAAGGTTGTCACCTAATTTTCCGGAAGATAAAGGCTCTTTCTCAGCCCTTTACTGCTGCTCTGGGGCTGTGGTTCCTGGCCAAGATACCCAGTGTCCTGCGTGAACTGTCCATAGCCGTGGGTAATGCTGCTTTTCAGGCTGTCAGCGATAGCACTGTGACTACTACACACTCCGCAGCAGGAGCTTTCTAGCTGAGCTGGCCAAGGTGGCTTTTGGCCAAGATTAAGCATAGGCTAGTGGCTAGGATCTGTGCTGTCAGACTCTGACTCTCTGCACTGTGCCCTGGGAAGAGCCATTTATAATCTTTTTTCAGCCCTTAGTTTGCTTCCTACATTTCTCCACCTGATTGTCATAAATACTGAACACTCACAAGCAAGTTCCCATAAGGAGGGAAAACAGAAGCCGCATTTTGGTGGCTTAACCCATGAGCACTGAAGATAGCCCTCCAATCCCCATTCTCAGAAACCACTATTGGAAGTTCAGTGTCTAATTGTTTCTGCCTTAGTTTCTTTGTATGTGATATTAGTATAATGTTATTTACCAGCCAACTGGAAAGGTTTCGGTGATGTACTTACTTTTTGTTAAGTGCTAAATTTCATTGGAACATATAAAAATATCCTCCAGTTTGTTACTGTAACAAAGATCTCTGTGGATTTTAGTAACCAGGTGCTATCCTCACATAAAAGCTGTGAGGGGAATAAAGACTCTGTGAAAGCAGCCTATCTTCCTGTTTACCACCTTACCAGAGAGCACCAGAAGTGTGCAAAAACTGGTACTTGCTTTTTTTTTTCATTTAGACAAAGGGCTTGCCCTGGTTCCTGCCACAATTTTACAGTCTGTTTTGGACACTTTTCTGACATGTGCTGATCTTACGTTTACAAAAATAACACTGAAAACTCATGATGATAGATCTGACAGTATTGATATCAAATTAAATTTTCATTGTGAAAAAGAATTTGGAAAAGTATTTCTTGCTGTTGTGGACCAAGAAACTTAAGACCTCACTATTACCATGGTTAAGAAGGTGGTGTCTGAATTCTCAGTGCCTACTCTAAGGAAAGGAGTAATGTAGTGGAAAGTCCTGACACATTGATTTTTGCATTTCTGAAACAAAGCAGTATGAGCTCTGCGTCAGGAACAGCATAGGAGAAGATTGAGCTGTGCTTTTGAAGTACCTATAAATGTACCATTTGATTAAGTGTACAGTAGGCATAGATGTAAGAGTAAATACAATAAAATCCAGATATAAATTAGTCGGGCTTAAAGTCCCCTCCCAACAGAGCAGAATTGCTCCTCATGGTCTATGCAACTACAAGTCACTACATCTCTGAGTGGAAATTTCCATGCATATTAATTATCATGAACCCTTTTAGTGGTCATGATTTTGTGTCTCATGAAGGAATCTGAGCAATGGCAAATCAGAGGCAGCTTTCCCAAGGTATGTCTTGGAACCCACAATGAAAATAAGGTGGCAAATTTATTTACAAGAAAATCAATCTTGTAAAAACGTTTAGCTGAGAGAGAAAGACCACAAGGACAATGACAAACTTCAAGTGGCTTCAGGCTGTAGTTTCTAGGATGTACTGAAAAAAATGCCCAAATCAACAGTAGGAGGAAAATCTGTGTAAGACTGCAACAGAGCAAATGGTGGAAAAAACACTAGACACTCTAATGGGAGAGACCAAAGTGCAAAAATACTTTCAGAGTTTCAAGTGTCAGAATTTTCAAAAACATCCAACCCTTTTCTGATAAATTCTCTACATCGAATGTCTCTTTGGATCAACAGCTGGAGGACGAATGAATCTTTAAGAAGCTCTGGATCTCCAGATCAGAAAGCAGTATGTCTGCCTGGTGCTAGGAGTTGGACAGAATAGGAGGCAGAGCCTCCCTCTGGGTCAAGTCATCATTTAACACTTTGGTTTAGCTGTTCTTAGTAATAAATCTCTGCCTTATTTCTGAGACTCTGCTACAAATAGTCACTTAAGAAACAGGAGTGGCAAATTTTAGAAACTGAAAATGCAGTCTTTACAGCTGTATTTAATATAGTCTTTCTCGTTAGACCTTATATTTTCTCCCTTCCTTGGATGATATTTACCCTCAACTTCTATGTATGAAAGATACAGTCCTATTTCTTTCAAGTGCAGACAACTATTCATGTGCTGTGGGAAGGTCTCCCTTCCTAGTTTTCAGTATACGTGCAAAGCTACTTTCAGGTCAGTTGACAAGCTGAAATTATAGCTAAAGTTTGTGGCACTGTGCAAGCAGGGGATCTGTCTCATCCTCTCCCTTGCCATCTTACCAAACTAATCTTCCCAATATAACCTTGATAGGGAAGGCTATAACTGTGGGGTCTTTTTTAGTGGTGATGATGGCTACAGACACACATTGGGATGTCTGGACTGAGCATTTTCTTGGTGTACTTATGGGTTCAGACAGTTTCAGTCTGCTCCTGTGTCATACAAGGAACTCCACCACATCCTTCTTCCAAAGCTCCCACATGCTGAGCACAGAAACATGCACAATGGTGCAGGAAGACACATGTGCACAGAGGCAAGTACTCCTCTTAGACAGGTGTGAACACCGTCTTGACTCTGCAGGTTCTTCCTGATGTTTGCACAGCAGCAGAACATCACAGCATGATGCCAAGTACCCTAGAGAAACACCAACAGTGAGATGGGGAATGCAAAGTTACTGCAGGAGGCTGTACCATGTTGGTGTCTGCAGACCTTTGGCAGTCTTGGCTGGCAGGGAGGGAACTCTTGGACTTCGGGGTCCCGATGGGCCTGGACTTTATTTCTTGGCTCTGTGTCAACTGTTTCACATCAAGTACTACTCGCTGCTCTTGCTAAAAGATGGCTTTGATGCTGGATACCTGACAACCTCTGGTCTAAACTGCCTCTGTTGTAATGCTGAGCTTTTCCACCAATAGGGACAGCACGGGAAAATCTTTGTTTTCTCTGAAACTGTGCAGCATGGGAAAATCCTATGAAAATAATGAGAGAAAAATTCCACTTATAAAATACAAAGGCAACTAATGTATACTTTCAGTGCTTCTGTCTTCTTCTAAATCATTATTATAATGCAGATGCAGAGCAACAGGTCTGATGACTCATGACAACAGTATGATCAGATGAGCTCTTACAGCCCTGTTAGAATTGTTTGAAAAGTTTTTATGTCCCGAAGTTGTCACTGTGATGCTGCCGGTGTTTTGCATTGGAAAAACGTATGGATTGTGCAGACTCCTCTTCGGTGATGGTAGAGGAATGGAATGTATTTGGGGTGAAGGGACAGAGGTCTCCACCTTTGGCAGTGGTAGGGGTGTTTCAAATGCTTTATTAGGACTGAATTTTAGAGGATATAATTTCCTCTTTAAGTATTTATGCAAGATAATAACAGATTGCCCAGAGAAGCTGTGGATGTCTCATCCCTGGAAATGTTCAAGGCCAGGCTGGATGAGGCTTTGAGCAACCTGGTTCTAGTGGAAGGTGTCCCTGCCCATGGCAGGGGGGTTGGAACTAGATGGTCTTTAAGGTCCCTTCCAACCCGAACCATTAAAATTAGCCTGCTTATCAGATACTCTGCTCATAAATCAAATAGCCTTTGAAAGATGTCCATAATACTGGATGATCCTTTGTGTTACATATGAATGTTTTTCTCTGTTTTAAATAATGGACTAATGCTAACCTCCTGAAGTTTACTGGAAGGTGGACCACTCCATGCAGTATCAATCTGTAAGTAAATGGTCCAGTGGAATAAAGGCTGCATCATTTTAAAAAGCATTTTCAAATTCTGTTCATAAGAATGATATATGGAATGTGGAGAGTGTTCCAGTGAGAAAGTATATTGTGTTTTGCTCAGAAAATGTATCCTGTATGTATTTATATTTTCTTAGCTCTCTGTGCCAAGCCAAACTCCTCAGAC
This sequence comes from Eurypyga helias, assembly GCF_000690775.1. NCBI lineage: Eukaryota > Metazoa > Chordata > Aves > Eurypygiformes > Eurypygidae > Eurypyga > Eurypyga helias. The sequence continues at coordinate 26,247 of NW_010268973.1, forward strand.
ATCCGAGTACTGCAACACTCTATGAGTTAACACTCAACTAGTGCCACATAAGAATGTGTGAGAGACATTTAATCACTGGACAGAGGAAAAAAAATCTCTGTCATGACCTACTGACCAGACATTTCTTGGCAATTGCTAATCAACTGTGTTTGCCTTTTATTGTCTCCCCTGCCATTATCTTCCAGGAAAGGTCTGAGCAAGAGGTCAGTGTGCTTAAGTAGGTATTGGTTCATCTGTTGTCTCTCATGCAGTACACTGCAGTCAACAGTCTGCTCTCCTCTGAAGGTGAAAGACTTCAACTTAATTTGACTTATTTACTGTGGGGTTTGGTTATCACACCCGACAGATAAGAATAGTTCCTGGTGGGAACATTTCTGAGAATAATTTTTAATGCTTTCTATAAGCATTAATTTTTAAAAGATCTATATTTGGTAAATTGTGAAATATTTCTTTATTGACAGTCTACAGAAAAAAACACATTAGAAAAGTGACATTGATCTTAATTCAGATTACCATGCATTTAAGATAGTCTCTGTTCAGTTAAATATTGTATTCTATGCTTACCCTTGAACAGGCGATTGTATTTGCATTCCTTTCCTGAAAAAGACTGTTTCCTGGGTTGGAGGCCCAGGGAAAAAACATTCCTTCCTAGAAAAAGATAAGGAAAAAAGGGGAAAATGATAGGAAAAAATTAGCTAGCAGGTGTCTTCTGTGACACAAACTGAGTGTGTAGAGAGGAAGCAGTGGTAATATGTGTTTCCAGCTTCAAGTGACTGCACCTGAAATTCTGTATTTTTGAAGGAATTTAATTTGAAAGACCTTTGATCAAAAAATTTTCATTATTCAGCTTTGTCCACCCATGCTGCACTAACAAAGAAAAAACAGGAAAAGCAGAAAGCTGATTACTTCTTTTCTGGGAATGGAAGTATCTACCCTAAGACACGAGGGTCTCTCTGTTTCTCTCTTGCTGTAGTAGTGGAAACATTTGAAATCTGTTCAAGCCTCTATGGGAAGCCCACACAGACTGCTCCTGTATGTTTGTCTCCTGTATGAAACCACAGCTGGCAAACAAATGGGTGCCACCACAGCTTTTATTCGATTGCCATTATGCAGCCCGGGACTCTCCTGGTCCCCGGACAGGCAGGGTTAACACAAGAGCTGAGAGAGATTCATCCCCTCTCTCAAAGCCAGTAATACCAATGAAGATCCTCTTCTGCTCAGTAAAAAAATGGAGTTGCAGCCCATGACCTGGTTCTTTTGAGGCATCTCAGTTGATGGCAAAACACTCGTTTTTCTCACCCACTCAAAAGGGCTAGAGTGGTGATGGAGTTACAAACATTTGACCTCACTGAGATTTCCTTGCTGTGCCATTTGGTCTTCTCTTCCTTCCACAAACTGTACCCATTCCCAAGCAGTATGTTAAATTGAAGATAACTGATCTCTGTCAGAATCGTTACTTTGAGCTTTCACTGTGCAAACACAAACCTCATTCTTGTAATGTCTACAGTGACACTTAGGCTTAATATAAATGTTATTCGCTGCCAGCCAGAGATGTCTGAATCAGTTTTTCCTTCTCCTCTCTGCAGCCTGTACCAACACCATCTGCTTTGTGTCATTTGATAGTGGTTTAAGGTCTGCACTGTGGCTTGAATATTTCTAGGGACTGACTTACGAACCACCTGACTCCTGTGCGGGGCCAGAGGGAGAGGTACAAAAGGGCTGGAGTCAAGATGGAGAACTGGGGGTGGCAACTGGTAGAGTTCTAGGGCAGAGAAGCTTTGTGGTTCTGCAGAGCAGAGCAGCTCAGGCAGTGACCCTCTGGAACAAATACCAGTCTACTACACTGTGGGAGGTACTCTGGATTTCCAGTGAGGCTGGACTGAGCAGGATTGGTCAGGTGAAAAGACAGAGTATTCCAGAATTGATTTTTCCTTCAACAGAGCATGCTGCTATCGTGCAGTATTTTTTCCGTCTAGCCTCAGGGACTAGATTGCCTGTCAGGCTCAAGCACATGAGCTTTTTACTCTCATGGATTTCAGCGGGAAGCTAGAGGTTTACATCACTTGTTGAATTTGAGATTTATACCCTGACATTTGGATTAGATGTTTAAAAATGAAATATTCTTCTATTTGTGTGGCAAAAGTTCCTTCTTCCTTGTGTTACGTCAGAGCAGCTGTTGTTGTGCTCTGCTTTTTTCTTTCTGAGGGCTGTCTGTGACAGACACCAGCCATCATTCTATCTAGTCATTACTGCAAGGAAATTGGAAACTGCAGCTACTGGGCTACTGGGACGTGATTATCTTCTCTTTCATGTCAGGTTTGTCTTTTACTGTGACACAGCAAAAGAAATGTTTGTACAGCTAATAAAACATTTATCTAGAGATAAACAGAAACGCCATGTCCTGGTTGAACGAGCTGCTGATGTAGAGCTAATGCAAGACGGGTTTACTAGCAGTGGTGATACAGAAGGGGTGACGAAAGGGGACCCTCCCCCTGCCCAAAGTAATGCCCACAGCCTCTAGGTAATCAGAAGTGGGGAAGCCTGCAGACTAGTAGCAGCAAGATTCAGTTAGATAAGAATCCCAAAGCAAGCAGAGATTGCTGGTTTTGTTGGCCTCTAGGAAAGGACAGTCTTGTGAAATGTTTAGTCAAAGGCTTACAGCACTTGCCAGGGCTCTTGACTGAACAAGAGTCTCGTTAGATTTCCTTCTTCAGTTCGGTGATCAGAGTGACGAAATAATGCATAGTAACTCAGGACTGTGAAATCCTTGTTTTATGAAAATAACAATCTGTAATTATATTTTTGTTATTGAGGAATACGAAGAATTAAACGAAAGAGACATAAATCTGTCAGTGCTATGAATGGTTTTGAACAGTGTGTGCTGTCTGTCCAACAGGGATTAGCATTTCCTTGTAATTTTTTAGCTTGTTGACATCACAAAACTTACAACGTAGGAAATATGTGAAAAACAGAGCCAAACACCCTCATTTGCTAAAACTGTCTTTTACTTTGAGCTTATTCTTTAAATCTTAAAAAGGTATTTTTGATGGCACATAGCCTGAGAATCAGCACCTTTGCATTTACAAACTACAGAGAATCCCTGTCAATTTATGTTTCCCTAATTCTGACTTATAAATCACACAGAAAATCTTACTCTTTGTTCCTGTTTTCTCTGAAAGGCTTAACAGCACATTGCTGCAACAAGATTGCATGTTATGAGGATTTCATGCACAAAATAGCTTTACAGCACATTAAATATTATTTAGCAATTTCATCATAAATGAAAATTATAATGAAAACATAAAGTACACATATAAATACACAGTGCAGCTTTTGTGATGTGCTACCGTTCTTTTTGTCCATTTACACTGCAGTGCACAAGAGCATCATTAGTGCAAATTAATGAGATTTTACTGTACAGTTGTCTTGTAACAAGCTCCTAGATATATTTCAACTGACCGAGGCCAGTGTAATAAGTTAATTTTCCGTGTCTGGTTTGGTGAGAGGTTTCTCAAGCTCTTCTGCAGCGTTAGATTTCTTCTGGCTTGGGATAGCAGGCAGGACACGACTTGGTTTCAGAGGCTCTCCTGATAGGCCAGGCAAGAGAGAATAGAGCAAATGACTCTGAGAATGTCCCCTTTTCTGGGATCTGGAGGTTGGGGCTGGTGGGAGAATAACAGCATCAGTCCATAGGGAACTTAAAGGCAGGGACTTAAACTTCTTAGCACCCTGAGATGGTAGCTGAGCTAGAGGGAAAAGAAAAAGAGAGGAAGAGTGCACAGAAAGTGAAAAGTACAACATTTTTACAAATGAGTTTGCTACTTTCTTTGAACTGTTGTTTGTTTGTGTTGTGTGTACTAAAACCTGCATTTGCAAAATGCTAAAGTCTGGCAGGGCTAATCTTCAACTATGGAAAACTACACAGTGTGAAGCAAATTACTTTGTGTTTGGTGATCCTTAAGACTTGATAAGTTCGAAGGTCTACTTTCAACAAGCAGAGAATGCGTAGTTTGTCTGAAAGAAATTTTGTCTGTTTAAGAGGGATTTCCACAAGACATTTTTTCATCAAAACCCACAGGCTGACTGAAACAGAAAGGTTCCATGGGGATATATTATTATTAACAAAAGCTTTGTGGAAGGATGTTGTATTACCCAGGGTAAATTCTGATCGAAATCTTAGAAAGGTGAATATGGGATACTGTGTCTGGGTTGTACTAGGTACGATCAGTCATGAAGATAGGTCCACATGTGGTCTACAAGTCACAGACCATAGAAGTGGCCTGTTACCCTGTAGCACACCAAGACCCACAATGAAACACAAGATCCACAGCTGTTTTATCTCATGTCTATCAGCACTCTTGTAAGAAACTGTGGATTTAGATCATCCTTAATCTGCATCTCACACTCAGCAGTGTAACAGTGTTTGTGCTTTAAAGTTAATATAGTTCTTTTCTGTATCTTCTCTGAATTGAAAACCTCAACCTCCTTCATTCAGACAACTTACCAATTAATTTTCTATTTTTTTAAAAGGAGAATTCTAGTTTGACTTTCATCTTACAAGTCATGGCAGCCTCCAGAAGGTTAGTTGCATTCTCTGTTTTGCTGGCTTCATCCTTGGAAACTAACCACAAATGCTTCCCAGTGGTCAGGTGTTAAAAGCCATTCTCTGAGACAACCAGTTGTTCTCAGGGTGGTGTCATGCTTGTGTCCTGTTCTTTACATGCAGGAAGAATCCTGCCATAAAGTATTCTGCTCAAAAGGTGTCCATCTCAGCCTGTCATTATCATTCCATTTCCTACTCAACTCCAATGAAAACCTGAGTGTTCATGTTTGCATTTTTCCTGGCAGCCCCTTTGATTATTCTTGTTTCATAATTTGACAGAAATTTTGCTGATGCAGGTTCAGGGAAATTCTTCAGAAATGAGGAATGGAGGAGAGTGTTTTCTCTCAAACCAATTATAATCTTGAGTAATTCCAGAGAAACATCTGAAGTTAATCTAGATTTGGACTGTTTTAATGGAGGATAAACTGATAAACAAATTAATTTTAATTAGAAATAACAGACCACATAATCAATGGGTATGAACTGAGTAACTACTGCAGTCAATGCACCTGTGATTATCTGGACCTTACAAGTCAAATTTGATATTAGAAAAAATCCCCAAACCAAACTAAACAATCAGTACACTTGAGGACTCATAGGTAGAATAGTGGATGGAGTTTCTTGAGGGCTGTAGAATAAAGATACAAGAAGAGAGGACTTAAGGAGTTTCAAGTTGGTTAACCTAACCTAAAAAATCCTAAATACCCAAAGTTCTCCTAACAGCTGTTATTTCTCAGAAGTGAATCTTTGAACTAATGAAGTTTGCCTTCTCACTATTCATCAAGCAACATCAAAAAGAATAACTGGTTCACTGGTGGAGTAGATGCAGGAGAAGTGAGACATTATGTAGTTTTAGTAAGATAGGATTACTAAGTTCATCTCAAATTTTCATTAAAAAAAAGTAGATCCATTACTATAATATGGACCAACACTTGATAGAAGAAAAGCACCCAAGGTGTTAATTCCCAGAGAATAGGTTTACGCTGCGAAATGACCTTGATAAATTAGAGAAACAGTAGAAAATTCACATAATGAAGCTTGGCAAAGGCAAATGCAAACCACTACGCTTAGGATAAACAAACAAACAAAGAAATCCCAAACTACCAGAAGTCCAGACATAAGATGGGGAATAGCTGGCTGGGGAGTAACAGTCCTGCAGGTAACTGAGGAGACAGACTGTGCCTGAGTTGGACATGTACTGAAGAACTTCAGGCAGAAACCCTGCGGCTTCTGGGCCTTGGCAAAGCAAAAGCACACCAGTTTTGTCATGCAAGCCCTTCCATGCCTGTAGATTAATTAATAGGTTGATATCTACTCTGTTGAAAACAAATGTTACCTCTCTAATGTCTGCAGTGGGTACTGGCAGAGCTTTGCATCTATGCATTTTTTTACTTTATACGTTGTGAAAAGAGGCTGAAGTTCTCCTTGTCACGTTGCCCTGTACCACATGCTGTATACTTATTTCATCATTCATTATTTATCAGGAGCAGTAATTCCCCAAAGATTCACCAGGTATCTATCTGGGGCAAAGCAGAATCTTTAGAGAGAGGATTTAAAAAATTGATATGTTTGTTGGTTTTTTATTTCAGTACCATTCAAGTTGTGATGGCCTGAGCAGGCAGCATTTACTAGTGCTGCCTGGCCTTTGGCAATGTAGGGTCATATTCAAGGTTCATTCATGTTCACAACTTCAGGAAATTGCTTAGTTCTCCTTTCCATTAAAAAACCCCAAACCATTAATACTTTGCTTTAGCTCATATTGAATATGTGTGAATCAAGCAGGGCTAAATACAATAAATGAGCCCATTTGTTTTCTGGCACATGATGGAATGTTTTGAGTTCATTAAACGTTTGGTGAGTAAACCAAGTGCATATTGAGAGGCTCACTTGTTTCCCTCTTTGGAGCATAGGCATATGTTCATGCATTCAAAGTTTACACCTTGGTAAAATATCCCCAGAACACTGCATGTACTAATAAAGACCTTACTGACGGGTTTAACTTCACCCCCATGACTGGGCAGCCATCACAAACCCATGCTCACCCCAAGAAGTAAAAAACAGAATCCAAACAACAATTACTTTCCAACAAGTCCTACATACTATTTAGGATATTTGATAAGGACTTCAGGACTCATACATGGATGGCTTTGAAATAATACCTATAATGACTGGTGTTAGTATATGTGTTGAAACACCCTGAACCCAGCACTGAGGTCTATGAGACAGAACCCTTAAGGCTGGTTTCCATATGTCCAGAATCGATACACAGCAGAAGCACTGTTAATTATTCACGTTCAGAGGGCAGAGTCAGCTACTGCAGACCTAGTGACACAATAAGAGCTACTGATTCAGCGAGCTTTTTTGACTCATGACACTCAAGTGGCTGCTATTACAACCTGCAGAGGCAAAAATAAGGCTGTCAAGGAGGCATTGGCCAAGGAGTATGTAGAAGGGAGGACTCTTTAGACGCTGCTTTTTGCAAGCCATGGTGGTCTTCTGCAGAGAGAAGGTTGCTTTGTAGAATTTTTGCTATTAACTTGGGAAAGAGGAAACTTTGAATCATGATGAATAACAACAAAAACAACCACTGATCACCAGAAAATATTGTTAAATGGCCTACAGAAATAGACCTTTTTTTGTTGTTGTTGTTGCTCAACAAGTAATATCCACAGTATGGCTTCAACCTTCTAAGGCACATGAAGAAGTGAGAGCAGCAGAGAGTTCTCTAGAAGTCCCATATTTTTTTAGAAAATTGTTCTGGTATTGTGTGAGCGGTGTGTGATAGTTCTAAGATTGTTTTCCAGGGCTCCTTGGGAGAGTCACGTGATGAGATGCAAAGAATGTGCTGCGGGTTGAGCAGGAGCATGCAGCGTAAGATTGCTGCCAGACAGTGCTTAGGCTACTCAGGAAACCATGGGAAGGACCTCTTTGGCCCTAGGAACATATGGAGGATAGGAGTTTATAAACCATGGTTTAAAGCCAATAAAGTACTCTTCTCCTATGCTACTGTCATTCCTATTGTTCTAACTTGTATTTTTAAATATTTTTTGCTTAGAGATTAAAGCATCTCTTCCTTTTTTTTCATTCCCCTTCCTTTTTTGGGAGATGTTTCTTCTTTCTGTTAATCTGAGTAGTTTCAGTTCTCTTTCTAATTTATGCTTATTTTATTGTTTTAGCTCCCTGGTTGCTTTTTTTCCTCACTAACTTTGTTGCATGTTTCTAATATACACCTTGTGTAACAAAAATATTAGAGAAACACAAATGTTTATATTTAATTTTGTTTCAGGAGCCATTTGCCTGAATAAAAGCTATGTCCAGAACAGTAATATTTTTAGGGCTGACTGGAGAATGAGTGAAATCTTGGCTCTGAAACAGTTATTTGGAAAGCTTTGGAATCAAATGTGTCATTTCTGTTAACAAAGAAGAAATGTAATCCATTTTGCAAATAACTTGGCTTTTCTGTTTTCAGCTTGAACTGATGTTCAAGCAATAATGGCACCTGGATAATTGTAATGTGTTAGTTAATTACACCATGATTATTAACTGTGATAATTTTATCTTATTTGTAAAATACAGTTTTTGCCATGAGACTAGAACTAAAATGCTGGCTGTTTGCATGAATTGCTGCAAGAACACCCAAGTGATTATGAAATAATTTTAAAAAGATTTTGCTTACAACTATGTTTTACCTAGAAGACACAGAGGGCATTAGTAGAAAGCTTAAAAATAGAAGACTTGGAGCTGGCATTCTGAAAGCAGTTAGATTGTTTTCTTTACTCTGAGCAGACAGAGAATACCACCTCAGTATTCCACATATCTCTACTTTTCTTCTTCCTCTCTTACTTACTGTGCAGCAGCAGTGCAGGATTCTGTATTTCCTCTACCCAATCTGGTGTTCCCTATAAAGCTACCTCTGCTGTTTCGTTTTTAGTAATATTGTTATAGTTGCAGAATTGCTTCTGAAACTCAGATCATAAGAGGCAATGAATCTTAAATTTAGCTCTGAAATGTGAATGCTTTAGGACCTGGGGAATCTGCAGGTTGACAAACAGGAAGCTGCAAATCTTCATCCAAAATACACTGGATGATTTGCGCCTGGTGGTGCACAAGAATGTGAGGGCAGGACACTGATGGAAGTAGGGCTAATGTTTGCATGTGAAGAACACCCCAGTTGCTGTCTGGATCCAGCCTGGGACACTTACTAAGTCTTGACACTCTGCCAGGGCTGTGGGGTAAGGCTTTCCCTGCCTTTCGGGATCTTGCTTCTCACTGCCTTGGGAATTAGGAGCTGGCTGAAAATGCAGTGGAAAAAAAGGCTGCTGCTCTCTCAATCCCTTTATTTTGGCTCCTGATTTACAGAAGCTACCCAAACAACTTGCTGTTAGGATGGGAGAAGTGAATGGTTCCCACCCTCTTGTAAAAGCTAGTCTATTTTCTGTAACAGCTAGTCTGTCTGCTGTGCTTAAGACAGACAGAGAGATAAAACATCATTTGTCTATGTAGCATTCAGAAAATGACAAAGTATTTGGAAGCCTGATGATCTTGTTCTAATCCTCTTCCCTTTAATTTTTGCTAGCAAAAGGACACAAAATTCAGTATCATGATATTTTTCATGTTGTCAGCAGAAGAGTCATTCCTTATACGGGCTTTCATCTCACATATCCAAACTTTCTCTGCCATGCAGTCATTAGGGTGTTGTCATCCACCTCTTTACATCCTGTAAGTCACCATGTTACATCATGTCCTGCCCCCAGTGAAAAGCTACCAGAGTCATACAGGCATAAGCAATTGAGAATGAAAGTGAGAGTGAAACCAAGAGTGAAAAAAATCTCATGTCTGTGATGATTCCAGGCACCTCTTGTCTGGAAAACAAATGTAGAACCAAACTCTCCTCTATATTGATGTACATCGCTTCTACTAGGCCAACATTTTGAAACTCATTGGAAAAGAAGTTGTGATCAGCAGCACAAAGTCCAGCTGGAGGTAGGCCAGTCACGAGTAGAATGTCCCTGGAGTTGATGCTGGGGCTAATACTATTTAATGCCTTTGTTAGTGACGTGGACAATGGGTCAGGTTGCTACTTCTGCAACTTTGCAAATGATACGAGACTGTGAGGAGTGGCTGATACAGCAGATCGGTACGCTGCCATTCAGAGAGACCTTGACAGGCTGGAGAAATGGAGGGACAAGACTCTTACAAAGGGAAATGCAAAATCACAGAATGGTTTGGGTTGGAAGGGACCATAAAGACTATCTAGTTCCAATCCCCCTGCCATGGGCAGGGACACCTTCCACTAGACCAGGTTGCTCAAAGCCTCATCCAGCCTGGCCTTGAACACTTCCAGGGATGGGGCATCCACAGCTTCTCTGGGCAACCTGTTCCAGTGCCTCACCACCCTCTCCAGGAAGAATTTCTTCCTGATGTCCAATCTAAACCTCCCTGTTTTCAATTCAAACCTGTTACCCCTTGTCCTGTCACTACAGGCCCTTGTAAAAAGTCCCCCTTCAGCTTCCTTGTAGCCCCTTCAGGTACTGGAAGGTGCTATAAGGTCTCCCCGGAGCCTTCTCTTCTCCAGGCTGAACAAGCCCAACTCTCTCAGTCTTCCTTCATAGCAGAGGTTCTCCAGCGCTCTGATCATCTTCGTGGACCGCCTCTGGACCTGCACCAACACATCCATGCTTTCCTTGTGCTAAGGTCCCCAGATCTGGATGCAGTACTCTAGGTGTGGTCTCATGAGAGCAGAGTAGAGGGGGAGAATCCCCTCCCTTCACCTACTGACCACGCTTCTATGGATAGAACCTGGGATATGGTTGGCTTTCTGGGCTGCTAGCGCACACTGTCGGCTCATGTCCAGCTTTTCATCCCCCAGTACCCCCAAGTCCTTCTCCTCGGCGCTGCTCTCTATCCACTCTCCCCGCTTGGGATTGCCCCAACCCAGGGGCAGGACCTTGCACTTGGCCTTGTTGAACCCCATGAGGTTGGCAGTGGCCCACCCCTCCAGCCTGTCCAGGTCCCTCTGGATGGCATCCCTTCCCTCCAGTGTGTCAACCGCGTCACACGGCTTGGTGTTATTGGCTAACTTGCTGAGGGAAATCCTACACCTGGGAAGTCCTGCAGCTGAGAAATCCCACACCTGGGGAGGAATAACTCCCTGCACCAATATGTGCTAAGGATCAAACAGCTGAAAAGGAGCTTGTCAGAAATGCAGCTGGGGGCCCTGATAGACCTCAAGCTGCACATTTGTTGGCAATGTGCCCTTGGGGGTCAAGATAGCCGACAGCATCCAGGACTCCATTAGGAAAAGCTTTGCCAGCAGACTGTGGGAGGTAATCCTTCCCCACTACTCAACCCTGGTGAGACACACCTGGAGTGCTGTGTCCAGTTCTGGGGCCCCCAGAACAAGAGAGACAGGGACATACTGAAGCAAGTCCAGCAAAGGGGAATGGAGGCGATTAAGGGATTGAGTGTCCAACCTCAGAAAGGAGGCTGTGACTCTTCAGCCATGAGAAGCTAAGGCAGCTCAGGGTTTCAGATAAATGCCTGACTGGGGGGAGTAATGAAGACAGAGCCAGACTCTTCTCAGTGGTGTCTTGTGAAGGGAATAAAGTCAATAGGCACAAATAATTAAGAATAAACTTTTTACTCTGAGTGTGGTCAAACACTGGAACAGGTTGTCCAGAGCAGTTGTAATCCCCATCCTTAGAGGTATTTAAAACCTAAATGGGTGTGATCCTGAGCTACCTGCTGTAGACGACCTCCCTATGGGCAGGAGGTTGGATTAGACAGTTTCAAAGGTGCCTTCCAACTTCAGCCATTCTATGATGCTGTGAAAAAGGAACATGAAACCTCTCGCAGGGTCTCAGATGCCAGTGATGGAGGCACACAGTATGATACCGTAGCTGAGACTTGCCTGTACTTACTTTTGTGAGCACAGTGGTTGGGTATGGGAGCTAGGCTTTTCCGTAGAGGAGTAAGATTTTTTATTTTGGGTTGGTCTACAGACATCTGTTGAAAATTCTTACCTGTGAAAGAAAAAGATAATCTGTTACCATATGAAAATATTTGTAAATAGTATGGTGCACTATAGATCTCTGGCTTCAAGAAAAAAAAGAAAACTTGTGTAGTAATTCTGAGAGATGTGTAATAACAAGAAACCACCAATGGAAACAAGATGTTGTTTTGTTCTCTTTACATTAATTAGAAAGGGTGAGTGGTTTAATATAATGTTCATGTGTACCCTTATCAATTCCTCTCATACCGTATAATAATTGGTCTTAAAAAAGGCATAGTTCAGTAACTACATCCATGTAAGAATATTTGCACACTAAATTTATAGAAATATTCAACTGGATGGATTCGATTTCAGAATCGAAGGTTTAGTTTGCAAACTTTTCTGATAGGGTCTCAACCTTTCTAAGTACAAGAACAGATATGGACTTTAACTGCTGATTGCAAAAGGAGGCTGGTGGAATTCTATCAGCAGTAAAGATGAGCTTTGAGAGGGTTTTCCTGCAGATGGAAACATAGCAGAACTGATAAAAATTGATACTGATTGTTATTAGACTATATTTATGCCAATTTAATTTTTACTAAGAAGAATAGATGCTGGAAAATGAAAGGTGAATTGACTAATTGTGGCATTTCACAGACTAAATTAAACTTTCATCTAGTATTATTAAAAAAGAGAAATCATTGGATGATGTAATGCATTTCACTGCATAAATGATACATCAAATATTATGAGCAAAGTAGAAAATGAACCAACAAATCAACATTTTCCCCAGATCCTTTTTCTGAGTTGATCTTATGCTGTAATTCGAGTGCCTCAATTTTTTCTTGTTCGCCATCATCAGATCTGAGATGAGTTGTCTTGCCAAACAGCTGCTCATCCATCATGGCATTGCAACAGCTCGTTGCGGAGCAAGCGCATGCTCTGTCAGCACACAGAGACAAGGGGAGACACAGGCTGGATGTAGTAGGATATCTTAAGCAATAGGAAGAAATGGAATGATATAAATTGCCTTTGTGGCTTTATATTTGGTACTTGAAAATACCTCTCTATTGCTGAGCCGTGAAAGATAAAGCTATAACAAGATAGTTGTAGGACAGTTTCCTAAGGTGCACTGAAGTAGCTGTCAAGTCTGCTTTAACTATGTTGCTGACTAAATGGGTTCTCTGTGAAAGGAGTTAAAAGTGGTGTTGATCAGACAAATCCCCATGTTAATAGCGCAGCCTTCAGCTCTGCATGGAGCAAGATTCTGGTCCAAAAACCACAGTAGTTAATAGACATTGGATCAATCTATTGGATCCCATGGGTAAAGCTGATAAGTATGGGTGCAAACCATGAAGAAACTCTTATGGATGAATGGTGTCTAATAGAAACAGACTTTGGTTTCATTTTCCCATGTTTTACTCTTTATTTAGTCTTTGACACTTCTCCAGGGTGATCAAAAAGTGGTTGTAAAAGTTTGTAAATATCTTCTATAGACATTGCATCCGCTGTGCACAAAGAAAGAAATATATCAGTTCCAAAATAGCAGAGAATCAAGCCTGCTGCTCCCATTAGTGCAATTCGAGTTATATTGGTTTCAGTGGTGCTTATGCTGAGAACTAATGGCTTATTATGTATGTACCATTATAGCTTTGATGATGGGAGGTTGTTTTTTCTATCAAGAGAGATGTTTATTTCATAAATGGAGATATCTGGCAGCAAAACAACAGTACAAAGCACAATGATGTTTGCAAGGCTGGTGTGAATGCTTGGAAAAGAATCCTTGTCTAAAAGTTCTGGCATCAAGTGGAAGTATTCTTCTCCTCAGAGAAAAAAGTTTTTCGTTCTTTAAGACATCATCTTTGTCATCCCCAAGAGCATATTTATGATGACATTTATTTCAGAATGAAATGGAAAGGAGGCAATTTCATTATTATAAAATGCAGGACTGTTCTGCATTTAATTTTGTTTACTGACATTTTTTACAGGCTGTTCTTTGATTTTCCTTTGCATTTAGGTAGATGAACCACACTGTGGTGTGTTTTGTGGAAAAGTTGTAAATGTTAGATAAATGTCCTGCTGTAAATCAGTCCTTCAGTTTGAGAAAGAAATAGCGACGCTGATCAGGTTTGCTCTACCCTCTCCTGGCCAAGAAGTGCTTCCTGTTGGACTATACCATACTGCTTATGCCAACATAAGCTTAGTAAGAGGCTATTTTTCACATTACATGCTCAAGCAAATAGCAGGTACTGGTGTGCTGTAATAAAACCTGTAATAAAGTATCGCCTTAGACCTGGAATGCTAGTAATCTAGAAGATGAGTGGGTGATAGAAGGAAGCTCCAGCTGGTTAGAGGATGCTAAAAGCTGCCTTACATTAGAGGCAGGCTTCCTTTTACCCCTATCACTTGGAATTTCTCTACTTGCATGATTTTCCCTATGGGAAGTATAATAGCAGTATATTTTGCAAAAAGATGACTGCAAAGCTCAAATGCTTCAAATTGTGGATGCCAGCTCAGCACTGTGGCTGGCAAGCACTCTTGCAATATTGACGGTAGTTTTTGGTATAGTCCATCTTTGCTCTCCCCTGCGTAGGGCAAGACAAAGTAGTTATTCTGAAACCAGCGGCATGAGAGTAAGGTAAGTCTCATTGCTACCCACAGCAACCTCTCCCCTTTGTGTAAGAGCTAAGGCTCAGCTAGTAAATTGACTCATCTTTCATTTCCAGGAGCACAGAAAACAGAACAAAAAACCTCAAAAAATCCCCATCTTTGTGCCAGCTGCCTTAGTAGCAGTTAGCACAAAAGTTAGCTCTGACTTCAATTAAAGGCGTGGTCATGCGAGATAATCAACCTTGTATGTCAGCAGAGAAAATGATTTTCCATTGAGTTCCCTTAGATTACTGATACCTCTAATCCTGCCCTGGATATTCAGCGATTAGAAAATTACATGTAGTCCCCACAGTCATGATTTGAGGTATGGCGTGTTAACACTTCAGTGTCCTTCAAAGTCCAGAGTTGCTTTTTCCCTCAGCTAGGCCTTCTGCAGGAAAAAAAAACAGGAGGAAATCTCTTTCCTCAGAGAGCTGCCTGCACAGAGCTGCCATCTGGGCTGAGCCAGACTTACTTTGCTTCTGATCCCTGAAAGTCCTGCAGGCACAGTGCACGGGAGACCTGGAAGCCCTGGAGTTCATACAGTAAATGCAGTTCTAATTTACAGGAGGTCAGGTGGCTTTAATTGCGGCATATTTAAACCACACACATAGGCCCAAAGAGGGATAAGCAGGTCTTTTTATCCTGAGGAAAAGTTAGACAGTATCTGGGTTGTGTAGTGTGTTCCTGTCAGATGCTGTCTGCTTCCTTACAAGGTTTTAATTCACATGCTTCAGTGGAAGTCCTTTTTGCCAGCTACATGAATCTCTTTCTTGTTGGAAAGTTTTGTTAAAGGGAGCTGGTACACAGAGAACTGCCTTTGAATTTTTTCTTCTGAGGGAGATGATAAACTGTCAGAGATAAAATGACTTACCCTTCCTTTGGACATGCAGACAGCTCCCATTGTAACAATTAAATTTCACATAATTGATACGATTTTGCCCTCATTCCTGCATGTAGACTGCTGGTCCTACACTGAGTCCCTGCGCAGATCACAGAACACGGTGATGATGCACAGCGTCCACCCTGATTCCTCTGCTTGCAGCTTTTTGTCATAGGATGTTCATAGCAAACCACCTGCCCTGTTCAGAGCAAGCAAGGATTTAACCATACAGTATTCTACAGTCTTATGAAACGTCTATAATTACAGCTGGGAGGGGACTTTTTACAAGGGCCTGTAGTGACAGGACAAGGGGTAATGTGATTAAATTGAAAGTGAGGAGGTTTAGATTGGATATCAGGAAGAAATTCTTTCCAGAGAGGGTGGTGAGGCACTGGAACAGGTTGCCCAGAGAAGCTGTGGATGCCCCATCCCTGGAAGTGTTCAAGGCCAGGCTGGATGAGGCTTTGAGCAACCTGGTCTAGTGGAAGGTGTCCCTGCCCATGGCAGGGGGGTTGGAACTAGATGGTCTTTAAGGTCCCTGCCAACCCAAACCATTCTGTGATTCTATGATTCTATGGTAGTTACTTCCACATGAGATATATTCATAGTCTAGCTATTTCACCAGGAAATGTTTCCCCATAACGGTCTCCAGCTTTGGTTTATCAATTTGAGTTCATTTCTTCTCTTACCATCAACATGAACAATTTCAAGTATCTCAGCCTCACTCTACCCTATTATATTTAGGCTGTAAAGAAGTACTGCAGGTTTTCTTGTGTTCCACATGTGAGCTGAACCTTACAGAGTTCAGTGTAGAAAGTCATACTGGAACAATCCTTGCTAGCCACACAGAGTTTGGGGTTTGCATGGTTGAGTGAACCCCTGAAGAGTGCACAGTAAAAAAGTAGTGACACCTATAGACCAGGTCTATCAAGCTTTCAGGAACATGGCTTGATGTTCAGGAAGTGGAACTTTTTGAATAGCTCCTTTTTACCCTGCAAAACTATTTCCAGCATTTATTTGCACAAGGTAGAATGGCCTGTCATTCTGAAATTTCCATCTCTATTCTCATAATTAGAGATGTGAACAAAGATTTGCTATTCTATAGATCTCTTTGCTTAGGAGTCAGCACAGTTTGCACTTCATGCAAGCTCAGATACTAGTGACCTCATCTGAGGGTTCTTCTCAGACAGGGTTTCTGTCCACTCCTCTTCCCACTGCAGAGTAACAGCTCAGGTCTGTTGGGTTGAGGGTAGATGAAATTACTGTGTAATGTTTACGGCTTGTAATGGTGTACTGGTAAGTTTGGGGATTGCTTTTTCTTGCTTCATTTTCTGTTGGATATTACAGTGGTTGGAAGGCATGCTAGATGTGTTTAATTTTGGCATGGGACTAATCCCAGAGGAGGCAAAGTTGGAGACGCTGATATGTTGAAGTAAACTCCAACATGCAGGCCAGCCATCCAAATTCATTTAAATATGGATATGAGTCGAAGTACTAGATCTCAAATCCTGCCAAACCCTGGTTTTGAGTTTACTTCAGAATTCTGATCCTCTGCTTTATTGCTGTTGCATTACAGTTTCCAGACCACAACATAAAAGCATTTACTCTGTCTCTGTAAATTTAGCAACCTGAATTCAGCTTTGGAGAAACCGAAGAACAGCGCATTAGGCCAACGAGCTGGCACTCAGTGTGGGGCGAGTGGGAAGGGGTGACACTACAGCCTTGGAATCAGGATATGTCTATAAGGGAAAGTGGCATGGTGCAGAGCCACCCTGCATGGCACACATGGTCTTCCCTGGTTGGATCCAGAGGCAGCACTCAGCACAGTTAGAGATCTGAGTGCAGTACTGCTCCCTTGCACATCTAGTCCCTGGACTAAACGTGGACAGAAGGCAGCAAGCGTGGCAGCGGGTCTTAACATGCAGTTCACAAAGCACATATGTAATCTGGAGGCACTTACCTTGCTCGGGCACATTACATGCTTCCTAACTACCTGCATTTTTGCTTGCTTATCAGACCTACTTAAATCTCATTTCCCACACCTAAGCACCTTGCTTCAGCTGTCAGCTCATGTCCTGTCCATATACTGTCTGCAATTGCTACTATATGCAGGGAAAAGAAACTGAAAAAGACACTAAAGAAATAGAAATGTCATGGGTCAGACTTAGCTATTTCTGACTCAGCTTGACACATCAAGAGAGATTATAGGAGTCTGAGAAAAAAGAAATTACCTGATGGAGAACTGGGAAGAGAGGGAAGACGGGGAGGGCACAATGGCGCATGGTGAGATCTATCAGAGTTTAAGCCATTTATCAGTTTGTCTGAAAGAGTTCTAGTACACACTTTATAGGAGAGTAGTTGGTTAGAGTCTCTGTTCCAGGGATCATTCAGCAAAGCCTGGCAGCTGCTTCTGTGGTCCAGCAAGTTGTGTTCGCTCCTACTCTTTTGAGACTTGTGTGCAAAATGATGAGTGCTGGTGCTGGAGGAGAAGCTTGACGTTATGCTCTGGGAAGCAGTTAGGAAGGAATTGCCCACAGTGATTGGGGGGAGGCTCTGGGTTCTGACAGGCAGAAGTCCCTGACATTCTGTTTGCTTCTTTTCTGCTATGAGGTACTTTGTGTTTGTACTCCTTCTTTTAAAGTCAGCAGTAGTCACACACTCATCTGGAATGTCTTTGCAGTTTGTGTCCATAATGCAATCAAACGTGGTGATGATGTCATCTACTTCAGAGGTCTCTTCTCCAGGATATCGGTCTCTGCTCTCCTGACAGGTTTTCTGATCATCTTTCTTCTTTTTGCAAGAGAAAATGTGGTTCAGCATACTGAGTCGTCCCTGTTTCTTTAGGAGTCTGTTGTTCTGGGAGGGAAACTGATGAACTGGATCAGATCTACTGGAAGTACAAATCAAAATGTGATGTCATTATTATCAAATAATGAAAAAATACTGCTTGTATTAGCCCATGAAATGGGGCATATACTGTTCAGATATGTTTGCAGGTGGCGTTCAAGGAGGCAGAAAATTCGAACTCCAAATTTGTAATTATCAAGGGCTGAAAATGATACCATGTTACTTCATGCTTTCTTGTGGGATTGACTGCATTACACTCATCTTAATCTAGGCTCAGTGCAGCTCACAGGAAAAGAAAAACCCAAACAAACTTTTCTGGCTTCAGCATCTACCAGCTGCAAGATCATTATTCTTAATGGTGAGGCAAGATCCAATAATAATAAGAAGAACATGCTGGGATCTTTAAAACCAAGTGGTCTTTGTATTATGTCATATCTGGGAAACGGTATTTCCAACAGCACAGTCATTGCTGACACTGTAACAAAGGCACCATTCCTTCCCTTGCCCTTTTTCTTTCCCTTTCTCTCTCCCTCTCCCTCTGCCCTTCCCCTCCTCTTCACCTTCCCTTGTCCCCTTGCCTTGCTTGTACTAAAGAGGCCTGGCACAGTTTCAGACCTATCAAAATAATGAGTGGTGCTGCTGTGGTGGTTTTTAATTAACTTATCAACATTTCACACCTACTCGGACAGGCAGAGTGCAGGAGGAGGAAGAGGGAGGAGAGGTAACGTTAACCATGTCTCACAGTTTGTAACACAGGAAATAATACTAACTGCTGACTGGAAAGGAAGGGAAAGCACAAAGAAATGTGACGATGAATATTGTCGTAAGTGCATGCTCATTTACCAAAGTTGAATAACTGAAATTAATTAAACGACAACTGCTGAAACATGAGACATAAAAAGAGGGAGGAAGATCATAAGCAATAGTAATAGAATTATACTTTTTAACAGAAAAAAACTCAGATGACACAATCAAGGTAGGAAAACACTCCAAAACCCTTACCCTGAGGATGAAAACTTGAAATTTATTTTATTTTAACAAACACTGTTTTTGTGTTCAGTGTAACCCTCTGTCTGATGACATAAACACACAGCTAGTGCATAGGGGTTTCAAAAAAGTGGAAGGCATGTATCTCAGGTCTGAAATTATTCTGTAAGAATTCTCTGCACAAAGGTGACTGAGCATGATCTCTACTTGCATATTCTTAGTTCAGAACCCTCTGCTGATCGGCAGACTAGCACTGTAACCACAGTGATGAGTCTTCAGTAGATGACTAATTATAACACTGCTATTTTGATGAAAAACTTGAAGTGGGTATTGCATATAAACCGAGGAGACATCACCCAGGGCTCAAACCCTTCAGTAGTGTACAAAGAGCAATAGATTTGTTTTCTAGGCAGTGGCAACATGTGAGCAAGATGCAAACTTTTGCTTTACCTGCTCTCCTGGGACAGCAGCTTGATGCATGCTGTGTGCCCGCAGTACATTGCATATGTCAGAGGAGTGTTTTCATTGATGTCTCGGGGGCTGCTGTCTATCCCCAGCTGCAGCAGTGTCTGCACGCAGTCAGCTTTCCCTGCTGCTGCAGCCCAGTGCAAAGGCGTCCTACAGAAAAGGGGCAGTATCATTAAAATAGAAGAATAAATTTACTATGGAAATGACATGAGGAGGTGTGCTCCTATGCTGCTTGTCCAGATTCCCGACATCCACTTTAAGGAAACTCCAGCAGCTTATCCCACACTGATGTAGCTGTCAGTCGTGGTAATAAGGCCACAAACTGGCATCCATGCGCATCTATTTAGCTGTAGAGAAAGTAGATACGGGGCTGCAGAATGCCTGTACATGCTATATAATAGCACCTTGTCCGCTGCCTGAGTTACAGAGTGGGAAGAGTGTCTGAGGTTTTCAGAGCAGAATTTGAAAAAAACCTTTGTAGTGTTCACTGCACAGGGACAAACTCTTCCCATCTTTACACCAGACACAGTCAGCAAAGGTTGGCTCACGGCTCCCCATGAAGGTAATAGGAAAAGAAGCCTCCCTCAGTTGGTTGAGAAGGACCGGACACATCTACCAGACCGTCACTGCCCCTTTTCCAGTTTCTGTGTTCTTTGGCGGGCACAGACTGCAGCAGACATAATTGTCTTGAGAATCAAACTGATTTTCTGCTTGGCAGAAGATTTGCATCTTGTCTTTGGAAACTTGCCCAGTTTCCAAATAGTAATATTTTGCTCTTGTGAGAATTCTGAAAGCACAGAAAACACCGTAGGAAAACTGCAAGAATAAAAAATAAAACTGACTTTTCTCTTCCTTGTGTCTTTGCAATCCTAGCGATTTAAGATGAGTGCGTTAAGAAACACAACAGAATGGAAATCTACTGTGTGTTTATAGTGGAGAGCTTATCTTTTCCCCTCTTCAAGTATAATACCTTCTATGGAAATATCTGCAACTGTGTAATAGGAGGTCATGTCTTACTGAGCTTTTAAGTGTAGTTAAACTCCTCCCTTTTCCTTTCTTTCCATAGAAACACAGCTTTCTTAAGTACATTTTACTGATGTTTAGCAACTTCTCCAGAACCCTGTTGGTTTTATTTCTATTCCATTTTATTGCACTTTTCCATGAAGAATGCTATTATTCTAAGTACCTGAAGGCATAAGCCAAGAAAATCTTGGCTTTTGCTCCACTGAACAGAGTTATAATCAATGCGAACAGTCAGTCAGTTCTGTTTGCATTAAATAAATTCGAGAGCAAATTTCCCAGGGAGGTAAGTGTAGGGTGAAAAAAGAGGAAAGAAGACTTTTCTGCACTTATGACATAGGGATTTAATCCTGGAAGGAATCAAATGCCTTGTCAGAATGGAAAGTGAAGGTCCTCTGGCCCTATAGGAGCACTGTGTTTGCATCTTAAATGCAACAAGGGAACATTGCCATTTCTTAACTACAAATAGCAGCAGGATCCCAGCTGCAAAGTTGTGGGATCCTGTTCTATTGTTTTGAAAAGAATGTTCACTTTTGATTGAAAGTAGTTAAGTCAAGTGGTGATAAAGCCCTTTCACACATAGTCTTATCATTTCCTACCAGAAAAACAAAGTTAAATAACATTCCTACTAGTCAGTCGTTATACTAGACATGATACATGGGAGCTGGATTGCTTTGTGGTGTTTCTGAGCAAGCACGGTTCTCTCTAAGTGCAGCTCATTAACTAGGCCATGGCTTGTGGAACAGGAAACGCGATTATAGAATAAACAGAGCAAGTCTCAGGTTAATAGAAAGGAAGCAGCAATTTCAGTTTCAAGGTTTCCATGGTTACCTGTCATCTACATCAAGGGCCTGCAGGTTGCACTCCGGGACTTTAGCCAGCTCACTGATAATGTCACTGTAGCCTGCAGCAGCAGCGATGTGCATACATGTTTTGCCATTCTCGTCATCATAGTTTATTATTGATGGTCCCTGGTAGTGGTCCAGAATGATGGAACACAGAATCCTGTTGCCACTCTGCGAGGGAGTTCAGAGAAGAAAAACATTTGACAATGGAGCTCACACCAAACTGCATTTTCTCTGCTAGCAAAGGCCAACTACAATAATGGTGTTTTGTTTTGTTTATACAAGAGTCCCAGGTATGAAAGCCAAAAGCTTCCAATCTCCTCTAGGGATTGGGTTTGCTTTATAAATTTCCTAGAATGCTTTGAACAGTGGAAAAATAATAAATAATGTACCACTGAAAATATCTCCAAAAGTTACGGAGTGTAAATTACTCAACAGCTTTCTCAGAAATAACTTGTTTTTTTTGCTGTTTTGCTAAGCCAGAGCCCAGGAAGATACGAGCCTACATTTTTTCATAGAAATTTAGAGTTGGAAAGGACCTCAATAAATCAACCCACTGCTGTAACCCTGTCCAAGTGCACCTAGAAAAGCCATGTCAAATATTTGCTCAAGCGGCTCTTGCAAACTTTCTTAGCTAGTTTGCTCCAGTGCTTCAGTGTCTTAATAGAAAGTTGACATTGCTCTCCAACCTGCAAATGAAACTGAGCATTTTATATCCTAACTTGGTGGAAATAGAGAAAAAGAATTAATAATTTTTTATAACAAGGTAGAAACACAGGACTGGAAAAGTCTTCCTAGATCATCCAATTCAGTCTCTGCAATCACTTGCAGCTATGTTACATGATCCCTTTCATAAACTTACTGTGTCCACTAAAAACAATTAGTCTTTTTGTCCCCATTACTCCAAAAGGAAGGCTGTTCAAGAATTTGTTTGTTTTAATGATTAGTGTCTCTAATTTCTATTCATTCTCATGGCTGATTTATGTACCTTTGTTTCTGTGCCAGCATTATTATTTAGATCAAATACTCCTTTCCTCCAACTGGTGCTTGTTCTTCAGATGTATTTATAAACAATCATCATATCCCTTCTGAGCTGTTCTCTTGCCGCTCTAATCAATCAAGTTCTTTTAAGTTTTCCTTGTAAAATATTCTTTATATTTCTCTCATGAACCCACTAACCCTCCTCCTTTGTGTTTTAGCTGTGTATCCTTGGAGAGGGGTGATTAAAATTGTACCTAGTCATACACAGATGTTTTTGCCAGGTCTTTGTTCAGTGATGCTAGCTCTTCCCTATTTTTTTTGTTAGAAATACCTCTTTTGGTGTGTCACAGAAGAGCATTTGCCTTATTCACAGCTGTGCCCCATTAGAAACTCCTAATAATTTTGGAATAACCCTTTATATCTCAGTATTTCTCTTCCGTAGTTGTTTCCAAACGTAGAGTTTCTAGTTTCTGGGAGGACCTTCTTTTTTAGCATCCAAGTGCATGACTTAGATGTTTTATCCTATTCAATTTTGTCCCATTTGTATTACTCCAGACTCAAAGTGATCCAGCTTCCCCTGTATGATATCCCCATTCTTTCCTGTTAATGTCTTTAATTTTTTTTGTTATTTGCAGCTTTCATCAGAAAGCCCCTGTATTTTGTGTCAAGTTATCATGAATATATTAAGCAAGATTGATTTCAAGCCTTATTCCTGAAAGTAATTTCCTTCCAGACTCTATTCAACATTTAATTATTACTCTAAACTTCTTGATTTTGAGATAAAACTTCTTTTGCTTCTCTGTACTTTTGCCTATTATTTTGTAAAATGTCTACTTATTTGAAATATATATTTTAAAGATAGATACTAATCCAGTTTTTCTTAAGCTTATTCTGCACAGTTTTCTTCTCTGCTCTTAGGATAAAGATTCCTGCTATGTTTTGCACCATTGGCAGGATACATTCCAGGTCCCTGGAACCTGCTGGTTCCAGAGTTTCTCAGACCAGCTGAGAATTCCCTTAATTTACCAAAATGTGTCCCTCCAAAATCATGAATTTTGGTTTATATGCATTTGTTTACACGCCTGTTTAATTTAGAGCCTACCCATGATCATGCCATCCAAGCTTATTTTCTATGACCAGTCATTTTATAACTTCCTCGTTGCCCATGTTAAAATTTTTATTAATTTATAGTCGTCTGAATAGCTAATGAAAAAAGTGTTGACCTTCATGTTCAGGAACACTGAGGTCATATGAATTATTGTTGGTTTTATTCTCCAGCCCCTAGTCCAAATGTCAGTATCCTTCATACTAGCATAATTCTCAGCTACATTTTGTGATCACTAGCAGCAGAAACATCCCTGGTCACATTCAGGGCTAATTGAATCTAGAAGTCTATTATATACTTGTAGGACTGCTGCAATTAGCATCTACCCATTACCATCCATCCCCGTGCCAGTTTTGATACAAAAATTATTAACCTGCAGTACTTTACTATTTCTGTATTCATGTTCGAGTGACACTACTATTCCTCTGACTTTATACTGTTTTGCTAAGTCCAGATTTCATGTCCTGTACCTACAGTTTCAGTCCCTCACTGTTGCACAACTCTTAGCATTTACAGAAGAAATTTCCCACTGTTCTTACTGGCATTTTATACATTTACAGACTGTTCTGTCTCCCACCAATCTTCCATTTGCTAGACTAAACAAACCATCTCAACTCCATGGCTCAAGTTTTTCAACCCACTTATCATACTTGCTTCCTGCTGTTGGCCTCTTTCCAGTTTGTCTACAGCTTTCTTCAACCATGGGACCCCAAACAACATAATTATCCATTTGAGGCTTCTCTTCTGACATTGGAAATGACATTGTTACTTCCTGTAGCCCACATGTATCACACTTCTGTTAATAGGTCCCAGAATTATGTTTGGTTTGTTTTGTATCAACATTGTAATTTAAACTCCTACTCACTTTTTAATCCCCTAGCCTACTACTCTGTGTTTTGTGCAAACAGCTTTTATTTTTCATGGTTCTGTACACAGTGCTATTTTTAAAATTTCATTTCATTCCTACAATATATCAAAATAATTTTGAATTTCATTCTGACCCACGAAGTGCTCGGTGTCCCTCTGATTTAGTTCTAGCTGTGGGTTGTATACGTGTTCTGTATTTATCACCTCATTATGGAACAAATGAAAACATTCTTATAATAAATCCCTGTTTGGACTGTCTGTGAGATATCCACCTCTACAGATTATTTGAACTGGCCTGAATGTGGCTGATAGACAATATACGGTGTGCGATATAAGTCCCTGGGTTGATTTTGATTGCATTGCTCCTTATTCTTCCCCACTGGGTCATCATATCTTCAGCCTGAATTCTGGATACATTATAGCAGTTTGTGCTTATGCAAATTGTGCTACTGACATCATTCAGTGTGATGAAAATTGCAAGTACTGCTCAAACCAGAATGGGACAAAGAATTGGACTTTTTGTGAACACTCTATTCACCACCTGCTTAACAAGCTTTCTGTGCCATGTGATGAAGTTTATCTGGTGGGCAGTTTTTCACTATTTTTGTGTTTTACTACATGGTATTAAGCTGATTAATTGACATTCAAACACACTATATCCAATAGCTTCTTATCTGAGGAAGAAATAATTGCTTTGAAGATGGCTCTGAAATTCCTGTCTTGCCTTAACAATTCAATCAAATTGTTAATTACATTTTCTAAATAATCAAAGGATATGTCCTGATATTTTGAACCTTCTGCTGAAAGAGATCTCTGGCCAACTGCTATGTGGCTTTCCAGCTCTGTCTTCTTAGGAATGCATTCTTATCTTTACATTCATCTTGGCTTTTTCAAGTTGCACACAAAATTCTTCTAAAACGCTTACGCTTCCCTTATTCTTAGATTGATAGCTTTGAGCTGAGGTCACCAAAAATGTAGTGGTAAATTTACCATGAACCACAATCCTATTGTTAGTCGAGGATGTTCAGTAGTAAATTTACCATAGGAAAATTGCATGTTTTTGTAACCTTACTGTATGTATCCCTACATTTCATCTTTCCTTTTTGTATTCAAATATTTATCAGCAGTGTTCTCAGAGATTCTTAGTTATTTTTGCTATGTGTTTCTATATAACTGTGCAGGGATTTCCTCACAGTTTTCTTTACACTTTTGTCTGATCTTACATCTTTATCGGTTTCCACCCATTATTCACTCTCCTCAGTGAACTTTTCTTAGATCACTCATCTAAATTAAACTTAATTCATAAAGAAGAAATTTCCTAAAGCCTTGACTCAGGACCCCTTGAAAGGCAACTCTCACTGTGTTTTATCCAAGTTTTTGTTTGAGATTTGTGTCATCTCCAGACAGTGACGAACTACAAATGTAACTATTCAGGTTGTTAGCTCTCACTTTCACTTGATTACAACTTCATTTCCTTTGTTGGTTAATAGAAAGCACAACTTCTGATAGCTCCATCTCTCAGTGCTTTCAAAATAAGAAAATAATTCTTCAGGAAGTACCCACTGGATCAAGTACCATGAGAAGAATACTGCAAGTTTGGGACACTTTTCTGGTTTTGACCATGAAGTGGTCTAGTTTCCACCCATGTCTGATCAGTTTAACTTCATTGTTACTACAGCCATTCTTCTTATACTTCAGCCCTTTGTATGTCCAACCGATATGTGGAATGATAATTTTACTTGGTAAGTTTGTTGTCACTTATGTAATGTCACATTGGTAACAGTGTATGTAGCATTGCATTTTGTAACATTGCATTTTATCCTGATAGGTCTTTAATCATATGTGGTAGAAGTGTTTCCTTGTTCACTGCACCATATAGAGGGTTAATTTTTTTCCCCTTATTAGAATACTCTAGTGAACTAGATATTTCATGCCAAAAAGAAGAATCATGTGAAAGGAGTCTGCTAAGCTGCCTTGTGGCTACCAGTAATGTAGAGGTGGGAGGGGGAGAGCAGCAAGCTATGGATCACTTAACTGTTTTCAGGAAACCCTGACAAAGTATTGTTCTTCAGAATGAATGCCTCTGGAGATTATGTGGTTAGGTTGTATTAGTTCTCCTATATTTTCTGTCTCTTTGTGTTAGTGTGCACTTTAAAGCCTCCCTATGTCTATAGCCAGCTATGCTGAATGGAAATTCCCCACTAGCAGCTCTTGACGTTGCTTCTTATCATTAGCATTGCACTTCAGGGCTGCCTGTGTTTCCTCTTCTTTTACAGTCCCTCCTCTTTCAATTCCACACCTGTGAATCCAAAGCTTTGACTTCCTCTTTGATGTCTTTCTGCTCTGACCCTTAATGCCTTGGCATTTTAACCATTAAACTCCTTTCTGCTGCAACAAGCAAATACTATTCCCATTGCATTACTCGGGGAGGTAACTTACTTTCATAAAGAAGCATCATAAATTACTATAGGTTAAATAAAGTTTGCATCAGTATTTCTGGCTTTCTCCTGGAAACCACCTTTGTGCATCACTGGGTGCTGTTTGAGTCTTATTCCACTCTCTACCATTCTGTGAGATCTCTGAAAGCTGACTGGCTTCCAACACTTTTATCTTTCCTCTTATCCTTCACAAACAGATACACATAGCATATGTTAATAAGGAGTTGACTGTAACACCAACAGGGCCATTGAAAAAAACCCCATCTTTTTCTCTTTTGCTGAAATAAAGAAACATGAGCCATTTCAAGTACATGCTGAGCAACCCACAGCAAAATTTGAACAAATAACTTATCTATGGACTTGTTTCCTTTGAACTCCAGTTGAGGTTATTACACTGGAAAATACATCTTTCCTTTCAAAGTCACCTTTTATTTTTCCCTTTTTTGATTCAGAAATGCAGTATTTACTGAAAGCAAAAACCATTCCACAGAATTTCCCCACATGGCTGTGTTGGTTGGGGCTTGAAAAGTCTTGATCTTTGCCTCAAGGCTTTACTGGCAGAAGCCCTGTGTTCACTTACGGCAATACTGGCAAAACCAGACTGTTCCTCCAGTATAGTTTTTTCCCTTATGGGGTTAATTTCACTGAAGTGCAGTTTTCCTCATGTTCATGTTCACAGCACCGTGGCAGTGTATTATGTCATTACCTTTACTGTAACACGAGTTCAGAATTTCATCCTAGAGCCACAGCAAGACAAACATAATGCTGCATTAACAGTGAGGATGTGTCTGCTTGGTGTCAGATATTAAGGCTTTATCAGAACAACACATCACTATCTTGTTGTAGATGCAGTGTCTACTGTTTTAAACACTCAAGAGCAGAGACATAATGTGGCTCCTTCTAGTCTGCAGCAAAAACAGTGCAGTGAGAAACGTCCATACAGATGGCAACATGGATTGCTGAAGAGTTTTGCACAGACGGGAGCTTTCTCCCGTTGTTAAGGTCTTCTTCCAGCATCCCCCCTTTGGACCCCAGACTAGGGAAAGCTGAGGAACTGAAGCACGTTCATTCTACCTCCACTGCTGCCATGTCCTGGCAGCCAGATGGCTGTTGGCAGTGGAGAACCAATGCAAAAATTCAGGGCACCCTGTGGTTTCTCTGCCCTCAGGGGACAGGGACAACTGGGCCTTGTGCTGAGGAAAGGAACAATTCGTAATACCATCTTCAGCTTTCCTCCTGCCAGAGAAACTTTGCCAGAAGTTGCCTGGATGCAGCCCAGGCACTTCACAGGGTGTGTTTCTGATGGCAAACCAATATAAATTAACAACAACTCTACTGACGCCGCTGTAGTTATGTTGGTGAGACTCAGCCAGCTCAGAGAGAAGCTCATTTGTCTTCTCCTAACCCTAGTGCTTCAGCCCCAGACACCCACTGAGGCACTGCCTCTTGCAGACTCCACGCGACCCAGATTGGCTTGACTTTGTGGTACTCTTGTAAAGAGAACGTGTTGTTGTTGCACAGGATGCTTTGTCCTGTGGCCCTCAGAGCACTGCTGCCTCCAGTACAACTAGGGGACGTGGTGTTTTTAAAATATTTATCTTCTCAGCAGCCTTAATGAGTGCTGAAAAAAGCTGGCAAAGGCAGTCATGGAGGCATACATCTATGGCTATCATATGTCCCTGCCTCTCTTACCCTCTCTTTGTTCAAACAAAAAACTGCATGAAATACTGGCCAAGTCTCTCAGAGGATTTATTTTCACTTGAAGACTTCTATAATAAGTGTGTATGATTTATGGTGTAAATGACTATGGCTATGACTAAAATCACTTGGCAGTTTTCCCCTGCTGGTACATTGTTGTGAGGACTGATTTCTCTGGATGAGCTGTTTATGTGCTTTGAAAAAGAGGTCATCTTTTATTCCACTGTAGAATAAGGATTTATTCCTTACTACTATCAGAGAAATGGAAACATGCATCTTCCAGTGCCTTTTTCTCAGGCATAGAGTATCAGGACATTTATAGGTATGCAAATAGTGTGGTGCATGTACATTACTCATGTTCTGGCATCCACTTGTGGAGTTACACATGGATTGTATGCTGGGAAGAGCTCTGGCAATTATCTTGTACTTACCTACAGGTTTTGCCAGAGACAAATTCCTACTAAACTCAGTGGGAGTTCTGCAATTGATTTCCTTGGAAATTTGATTGGCATGAATAATTACATTGTCAATGGCATGTTCATGCTTGAAGGACCTACTGTTTAACAGTCAATTATTTCAGGTAAAGGTAGTTCTTCTAATGACCTGGTTGTACTGCTGAGTTTGTGTGACAATACTACTTTACAGTGTACAAGTCACAAAAGGGGCTTTGGCTTAAGAACTGACATAACTGAAAGTATGTCAGTTATATAAACAGCTATATAAAAAACTAAGCAGCACTAGGGAACATCCATGAGCATTGGAACCTGGTTGTCTGTGCCATCAATTTTTTTAAATCCTACCTGGCATGATTTTGGCTTGGGTTAAGTAACATTTTACCCACCAGCTCCTAGACCTAGCTCAGGAACAAACATGAGCAACAGGCCATTTCCCATAAGTGGTCTGCATATGGCCATCCTATTTTAGAGAACAAGAGAGTCTAGCAGTAGGGACACAGTCTGTCCTGTGATAGCTGGCCTCGGTGTCAGAGACAAGATTCAAGCACATTTAGTTTAATATTGCAAACACTGTCACAAATGTCTAGGGCATTTTCTGGAAAAACCTTCTGGTGGCATTGGAGCAAGTTTATTTCTTACTCAAAACCATTTTCAAACTCTCTCCCTCCTTGTTTTGCAGCTTGACGGCTCACTCTGTAAAGCCCAACTGCTATGCAACGTTCCAGCCTCCATGAGCAGCAGCTGTACCTTTGCTGGAATGACAATATTTACACAAGAAAGGGATTTCTTAAGAGTATGCTTAAATAATGCAAACTGAATCTGTTTTCCATTTGTTTGCAAACAGTCAAAATTGTCTTCAGATTATTACTCTCCCCTTCTGTCTATCTCTAGAAAACTGCAAGGAGAAATCAAGTACAATTTTGCAGTGAAAGAAATCTGCCTGAAACCAACCAGACTGTGAACTGTGCCTAGTAAATGTGCCTTTCCTGTCCTAATCCAACACCACAGGTCTGCCCTGGAGAAACACTCACTGAGTTTTAAGCGTACGTTGGAAGCCTCTCTGAATTCTTCCATCTTAGGCGGCCCACAGAAAAATCTGGGGTGCTGGGCAGGGAGAAGGGCACAGTGATCCTTTGGGAGAGGCTCCAGCCCTGTGCCACCGCTGCCTTCCCTGTCCCCATCCTCTGCCCAGGTTGGGTGGCCAGCTGTGCCCTCGAGGTGCCCTGCAGCGAGGGAGAGATTCTTTCCTAGAGATCCTGAAATTTAAGTTTGCTCTCACCTTCCAAGTGATTACGGAGAGGCTGCCAAGCTTGCTCAGCCAAATGCAAATGAGTAATTGCCTATGCTTTGCTTTTACAATGTGTTTGAGATACACAGGTATTTCGGTCTGCTCTCAGGAAATGGGGGAATGAAATAATTGGATTGTTGCTATGGAGCAAATATGCAGGCTCGTAATTTTTTAAACCTTTGCACTCCTAATCAACCTCTAAAACAATCAAAAGCGCGACTCCACATGGCAGAATATTATTTTTAACGGCTTCTTTCTGGTTGCCTTCTTTATATCCCTAGGGGTTTGCATTTCTTCACTTCAGAAGAAATCTCTTTTTGATTGCCTGTTCTTTAAATGAAAGCTGATATTTTTACATAATCATATGACTTTGGGAGCCAGAGTTTTAAGAGACAAAGAGACTTCTGGTAAAAATCATGACAACTGGCAAGGCAATGCAGGAAGGTTACAGCTGTCCCCAGGCTATTTCAAAGGTACTGCGAATACTATTAGGATACAGTAGTATGTAGTATGATAGTGTGTACTGTATAATACATGCTATATTTTACTACGACTTCAGTGACACCGTTATCTGGAACTGTTTGAACAGATTTACACTTTGTTCCTGTATCAGTTAATATTTTATTGTTACAAAGGTGTGTTTCCTTTTCATTACAGCAATTGTTGCTGGCTGCAATGAGAGAAATACCTCCCGAGACGCTTCTAATTCAGCGCTATCTGCACCAGCTCTTAAAAATATTGCCTGTATAAAAAAAGTGACATGAGATACTTTCACTTCAAATCAGAATGATGTGTGTTTCTGACACCGATGTAACACATTTGCACTGAAGGCAGGGCTCGGGTGATGGGGGGTTTGAGCTTTTCAGTAGAGCAGAACTCGGTGTGGGCAAGGTCTGCCTAGTTACATGGCTGGGACTCCACAGCCACCCTTCGTCTGATGGCAGACCGAGTGCCAAACCTGTGGTCTCTGAAACAGCCAGTGTGGAATGATTTTTTCATATGAAACATGCCTGAGAATTTTGTTTCGAATGGCAGGCAATGGCTTTTTATGTGCTCCTGCTCTGTGTTTCAGCCCAGTGTGCACAAACTGGCTCTTTCCTGCAACTTCTGAAACGAGTTTCTGTGCAGTGCCTGGTCTTCCCCTTACTGCGTTTTTTAAAAATGAAATTAAACACAGGGCCCTATTCAGCTGAAAACAACCCCTGCAGCTGGTACTGCCTGAGCTCTGTGAGTCTCCTGTGCTCTGAAGATATTAATACAATTCTTAAAGGAAAAATATGCCCTTTCCAGCAGCCACAGAGGAGGCTATTAGACATAATGATAATCCCACCCAGCAGAGCTGTTTTTCTGCAGAGAAAGTCATGCCTGTGCACAGTATCTATTTCTCCTGGGTCTAATAGGGCAGCAGAGAGCAGTGGCTGAAAGTATTTCTTCTTGGCCAAGCTTCAGTGAGTGAAATATTAACAGATCTATTCCATGCTCTGGTATTTCAACTGCCCCTTACGGACCTAGAATATGGAGAAGCGTGTGGATGGAAGAAGCAATTTATAAGGCTTCATAGCAGGACTCTCTCAAGAAGGAAAAAGATGGGGGTCATCCTGCACATGTTTCTTTAAAGGGAGCTTAAAGGGAGAAGGAAGAGGGATTCATGATTTGCCTCCATCTGTGGCCAAGTGGGTTTTCTGCATGTTTAAATTCCCCCTTTCTCCAGAGTTACTGTGGAGGTGGGAGCTAATGGCGGCATTGAATTACAAAATTTACAAAATACAGAATCAGGGAAAGATTAAGGTATGAGGGGAACTCTGAGGGTCCTGATATAAAGAGGATTCCCTTTTGTCTTTCTGTCTGGGAGACAGCTTATTCCCAGAGCTATGGTCCAGACAGCTGCCTAGCCTGCAGGAGCTTGTATGAGTTTCAGAGATTTCCCACTGGAAGCAGCCTACACTGGAGTAAGCCTGGTAAAAAGGCATGGCAGGTTTTAGAGTAGATGCCTGTAGTCATCTAAGGCAAAATAGCAAGGGATATAGCCAAATGTCAGAACCGGTAAGGATTAAAGAACAAAAGTACAGTTGAAACACCACCAGTTGCAGAGGCCAAAATACACGTCTACTTCAGAAAAACAAAAGTTGAACCTATTGCACGTGAACCATCTGTGGGAGGTTGTGGTTGAAGGAAGCAGACTATTCGTTCTAGATGTCCTAACTCATCTACAAATATAGTATGTGGCAGCTCAGAGCTTTTAAATTTCTTTGTTGACACATATTTTTAAGAGGAGTGAACTTAGACCAAAAGGTGAGGATGCAAATATTTAGTCATTGTAGGAAAATGTTACTGGATTTTCATGCAAGTTCTGTTTCTGCTTATCTGGTGTGCAGGTGTTTTGAACATTGATACTGGAACTTGCTATGGCAAGTGAGCAAGTAAAAATTTATATAATTTCATCTGGGAAGTTTTCTGCAGTAAAGTTCAGCCCTAATTTAGTAAATTACATTATTTTTAGACCACTTACTGCCAATTTCATAATACAGTGTTTAATGCCAAATTAAACCTGTGTGTTTTTCTTCTCTAATGATGGCCTGAGTAATTTTTGGCAATTTGACTTTTTTTTTTTTTTTTGCACAGGAGATAGGAACATAGAGCTTAACAGGAAATGTGTTTGGCTCATTGTCTTCCTTAATATCAAGAGAAGCAGGGCCTCAACCCTTTGGCTAATTATTCCACAATAATTATTATTCCCCAGTATTGCTGTTTAAATATTTTTTAACTTGCGTTTACATTATTTTATTCCCAGAGGCCTTTGGCAAGACTATTTAAGATGCTGATTTCTGCAAAAAATATAAGCATGAGTTCAACTTTGCCCCAGTGAGATAAATGACAACTTTGTATAGGGCAACAGTGCTGAGCCTGTGTAAAGATGCCTTGCTCTCCAAAGATGTTAGATCCTTGGTCCATGCCCACTGGCAAACTGCTGTGACTGTTAGTGGGCATTGCTAGAATCCATCACCTGCCTGGTGAAACTGTGGCCGTGGCTCACCTGTACTGCCCAGTGCAGGGCGGTTTTGAAGTCCTTGTCCACCAGAGTTGGGTCTGCTCCTTTGCACAGCAGCGTCTGGGCGTGCTGGGGCCTGTTGTGGAAGGCAGCCCAGTGGAGTGAAGTCATTCCCTGAAAGCCACAAACCCGGAGAGCAAATAATCGTCATTCAGGAGCACCCTTCAAAGCCGCTGTGGATGAGCTAGACAGTTCTGTAACCATTGGGCATGGCTTGATTTGGCATAATTAGTAACAGCTTCTGAATTAGTGGCGTCATGAGGGTGAACCAAGCAACTAGCTTTTTGGAGTTATTACAGAAAGTGGATACAAATACACGAATGCTTCTTTCGCACGTGACTATAGCCAATTACGAATGTTGTGTGGTCAGGACCACGAGGGCTGGGGGATGGTTCATCACTGCTCAGTTTGGATTCTGTGAGAAAAGCCTGCTTTAGACTGGTGCTTTGACATGACACAGTGACATGTTTATTTAGGTCTTATCTTTGATCCAAAATAAATATTATAAGCTCGAATTCCAGCTGGCACTAATCAACAAGCTAAGGAACTGGCCCAGTGATGTCAACAAAAAAGTCACAATATAAACATCTCCTATTTACTGTTTAGGGAGAAAACAAAGCAAATGGTAATTCCTTGACATGCATTTTCATTCCATCTTAGCTGTGTTCACTCTGTCTCAGTAGATCAGAGAATCCGTGACCTATATTTCCACCTTCATCATCATTGTTATACACACCTGCATTTTACTCTACATCCATAGTGGTACAGATTTTTGGTATAGACTTACACATTCAATGTTTTTCTTAAAATTGCTAGTGTTGTTCAGATGTGGTAATATTTTACTTTGGGCAGGTATTGTTTACTATCTCTTGTGAGGGAGAGTGCATTTCAAGGGTCTTCCCTGGTTTCAAAAATGATAAAAACCAAAAAATAGTAGAGTGGAAAAAGAAATTAAAACTTGACATAGAACCCCATAAAGCCAATTGGAAACAACTCAGGTAAAGTATGACCTATAAAACATCGATGCAGACAGCTTATCAGTACATTAACAGTGGAAGTTGTAAGCAGTGTTTTTCTAACTGAAAGCTTGAATGGCCTAACATTAATTTCTGTCACTCATCAGGTATCTTATAAGGCTTTTCAAGTCCCCAGAAGTATAGGTGATGACAAAATAAAGCAGTTGAACAAGAGCATAGAATCATAGAATCATA
>NW_010268974.1:0-300 GCF_000690775.1 Eurypyga helias
ACACACTGCGTGGTGCAATGCAGCCACGCAAACCCCTGTGTGGCATTGTCAGTGTCAACCAGCACCAGTGTTAGTTGCCCCAGTACAGAAAAAGAAATGTAAATGTAAATCAGGTCGTCTGGTACAGGGGGAGGAGGAGACAGCAGGGCCATCCAGAAGGACAGATGCAGAGGACATAGAGACATTATATACATCCATAGTGCCAGAGGCAGAGAATGATGGTGGTGATGGTGACGATGGTGATGCAGATGTAACCATTCGATCTTTATCCATGAGGGAGCTCCGGGATATCCAGACCGA
>NW_010268974.1:681-1116 GCF_000690775.1 Eurypyga helias
TTATCCGGTGTGTTCTCAATACTGACTTGGCAAAGGGATCTGGAACCAACAGTGAAGGTAGTTGTTCAACAGTTCCAGGAATATAAGGACACTGTTTCTTCCTCTATACAGGCCTGTGTCCTGGCTGTAGAGAAACTGTCCAAAGAGCTTAAGCAACTCAGAATGGAGATGTTCCAATCCCCACCTGCACGAGCCAGTGTCTCAGGTATTCAGAGTATTCTACTCAAAGAAAGAAACATAAAAGGTATCCATTGCAGCATACCCTGTGGTTTTACCTACATGACCAGGGAGAGGACATGAGGGAGCGGGGTGGAAAACCTACTTCACACTTAGAGGAACAAGTTTGTGAAATGAAAGGGAAAAAAATCACAAGTAGGGATTCTTCCAGGAAAATTGTTTCTGTCTTATCTAAACAGCACTGGAGCACTAATCCAT
>NW_010268975.1:0-3249 GCF_000690775.1 Eurypyga helias
GTGGGGGGTGGTCTGTGTCCTGTCATCCCCTCAGCTTTGCAGATAGTAACGCCCTGCTCACTGGCGAGCGAGAAGGTCATGAGTTGTCTTTTATTCCAAGCTTTTCACTGCTTTGAAAATACATCTGCTGGGCAGATGCATCGTCAGGTGTTGCTGTGGGTCTTCCTCTTCAGCACCCTCTGAGAGCGTTGGGAAGCCCTGAGCTTTCGCCGTGGGGCTCGGCTATGCATGTTTGCAGCACATGACAAATAGCCCACCAGCACCTCGAAGCGCACAGTGCCGCTCGGGGCCGTGGGCAGGCGGTCTGGTGCTGTCGGACCTGGTGGGAAGGTCTCTGGGGTGGGCTGGGTGATCCCAAGAACTTCACAAATCTTTGTAAGGCTTTGGCATGACACCAGGCGAATTGGCCGCAAGTGCTGGAGGAGCGTGGTCCTGGGGAAGCGGCATGCCTGGAGAGGAACGGGACCTTGTGCGGCAGCCTGTGGTGTGGGAAAATCATGCGGGGTCATTCCCGGGAGTGGTGTGACCCGGCTCGCAGCGCTTTTGGTGCTGCTGGGTGCTGCGGAAGCGGTAGGCTTGGGTGCAGATGTCAGCCCTGGTCGGCTACAGGGGAGCTCCTCGAGAACGGGTCCCCAGGAGGGAGCTGGGGTGTGTGTTGCAGCCGGTCGGAGGTGGTTCCCATCACTGACGGATGCTTTCTGTTTTTCTTTCAAATGTCTCCAGGCACTGAATGTTTAGGTCGCACCTTTCCAGGTAAACTGGGTAAGTGAAGTATTTCAAGAGTTGCCAAGATCTAATTATGAAGGCTGATTGCATGATTGCAGCTGCTGTACTATAAACACCCCGGTTACTCGCTTGACGAAACGGGTGGTACGCTGCCTTGCCCTGGGAGCAGCAGGTACCTGCCGTCCGGGGTGCGGAGGGGGATGCAGTGGTGTCTTCAGAGGCTGATCGTACAAACCTGGGGTGTTTTGTCTATCAGTGGCTGCTTGTGCTTTGGTAATCTTAGATGGCATTTTTTATTTCTGCTGTTCAACGTAGAAACATCTTCAAATGCTGAATGTCTTTTTAAGCACGAGTACCATTTGCTGCTGCTTCGGCAATCTAACGAGCAGCTTTACATCGAGGTAAAGCAACTTTCACTGTATTTTGTGAAAGTAGCTCAACAACCTCAATCTTTTTAAGTCACGGCATGTTGGACTTCTGTGGAGTGTGGCAAGAGCTGCCTGTGTTGAGGACAGACAAAACCAGGCGTCGGGAGCCCTGTTGAGCCAGGCTGCTGGATTTGAGCTGAACCTGTTTGAAAAAGAGCCTTTGCTGGTTTAAAAAGACATTGTTGTAACATTTATGGGTCGCCCTCTCAGTTTGGGATTGAGTTTATGAGAGTACCTCAAAAGTAAGGCGTCTTTGCTCAACTGTGGTGTCCCAAGTCTGCTGGGGATGAACCAACTAAATAAAGTGTTAACAAGTGGTGAATAAATGATTTTAATAAATGGCTAATCAATTGTTATAGAGCCTGGGAAGTCAATAGAGCTTACGACCTTGGCTTATAACCACACTCAGATCTTTAATGTGCTTAAAATACCTACAAATCATTCATTAGGCTTTTATCAAGCATCTGTTAGAAAAAGATATAATCTAAAATAAGACAAAAAATAATTATTTGATTTGCTTTATTTTGAACCTGATGGCAAAATTTGGTTGCACAGCAAAAAAATCCTTGTTTATGCAAAAAAAGCTGTAGGACACCACCAGTCCCACCAGCAGCGTTGTCGTGGTGCAGCCGTGGGGAGCAGCAGGAGCCCGAGGCCGGGAGCAGCCGGTGTGAACCGGGCAGACGCAGCCCCGGTGCTGGGATGCGATGCTGGGACGCTCAGCCAGTCCGTAGGCAAACTGTCCTGCAGCAGTCAGTGATTTATTTGTGTTTATTTTATATTAATGCCTTAAATGACAGGTCTCAGCAGATAAGCCGGGGAGGTGGAGCGAGCCCAGTGTCGCACTGCTGTGAGCAGTGTAGCTCGGGGTGTTTTCACTCCAGCAAAAGGTGTTTGCTGTTGTTCGACTGTTGTAAAACTTGCACCCGTTCTCTTGTCCTGTGATTTAGGAAAGTGTGTGAACAGGGAAGTGTTCTAGCTGTGCTGCTCTTCCTGCTTTCCCTTGTCTTCCCTGTCGAACTGTGTGTGTGTGTTGTGCCTCAGGGAGGGAGGCAAAGATGCAAGTGAAAACATGTGGTTTTCTTAGAATATAAATATCAGAAAATTAAATTTAGTATTTTTGTTGTTGTAGAGTTGTTCCCTGCAGTCTCCAGTTGCTTTCTCCTTTGCCACACTCTGGTACTCTTTTGGGGGGTTTTAATCTTACTAGATGGATACTCTTTGGAGTATGGTGTGGGACACTGGCGATCTTGCTGCGTGCGCCCAGCTACAGCCCAGGCCAGGATGGTCAGACATCACCACCTCCACCACCCGCTTCTCCCGGAGTGCCTGGATGCTGCCAGTGGAGCTGGGATCCTCAGGGAGAGATGCCTGTGCCCATCCCCGTGCCATCTGGGCTCTGGGCTAAAGCCCTGCCACACAGGGGTCAAAAAGCAAACCCATCTTGAGTTTCTGTGGATGACCTGTGGATCTCTCGCGTGCCGAGAGGGGATCAGGCTGCTGAGCCGCAGCCTCTGCCCGGGGCTGTGCGCCGGGGCACGGTCAGGTGCTGCCGTCCTCCCCAGCCAGAGCAATTTCTGCTGGGTTTTCTGTCCTCTCTCCTGCTTCTCACAGAGGGTGGCTGACCATGGGTACGGAGCGTGAAGAGATGTCCTCGCCAAGGAGCCACTCATCTGATTTACGAGGAGATGCAGTCCTTGAACTCGTTAAAATCAAAGGGCAAGGCGGTGGGTTTGCACAAAACAAAATTCACAAGGCAAAATAGGTAGCTAGATGAAAATGTGTGCTCTGCCTATTTCTTCGAGGTCTGAGTGTATTCTGTCCGAGTGGACACACAGACCTCCCGTTTCCCAGAAGCTGGGGCACACTCTGTATTCGCCGCAACACTCCGCTGTCAAAATGCCCATGTGCATCATTCTTTATTTTATTGTTGTGGGTTTGGGCATTTTGTTATATTAGTCGAAATGGGTTTGTTTCCATAGCTGCATACTGCTGATAAAATCCCAGTGTAGGATCTCTCAGTCTCCCTGTGCATGTGTACCAAAAATAAATCACAGGCGGTTGTCAGAAGATGAGCTGCTGCCATGGCAGGGGG
>NW_010268975.1:3335-4639 GCF_000690775.1 Eurypyga helias
AGGCGCTGCTGGCGGGTGCGGAGCCGGGAGGAAATTTGGGCTGGACCTCGCTGAGGCTGCAGGTGTGTGGCATCTCGTCCCGGTGCCACCACACAGCGTCCTGCTGAGGCTCCCGGCTCTGCAGGCAGCGTTGGTGCCTGGCTGACCCCAGGAAGGAGTTGCTGCAGGAGGGATGGTGTTTTGGAAATAGGGTGGGAAGTGATGGAGGCAGGAGGAGAAGAAACTTCCCTGTCTCTCACCATTTTTTCAGATAGAAAGGTGTGGATGTGGTAGGGTGTGTTGGTGAAGGATTGGCATTGGGTGGCTATCAGGATAACAAACTCCTCTCTCGCTCTGAACTCAGTGTATTCACCATCAGCTGTTAATATTTCACCTCTCATCAGAAGGGGGGGTGGGGGATTTAATGGCTATATAAACTATCTCAGCTGGGGCTGGTTTTGCTTGGCTTCAGGCTGTAACTGCCTGGCTGGGGTAGAAGGGAGGGGAGTGATGAGTTCTGCCTGGGGGTGGCGGGAGGATGGAGGGTCCCCAGCAGCTGGCTGGGGTGGCTGTTGGTCGGGCTCAGGGCTGCAGGTCCATGTGGAGCAATGCTCCTGGGCTGGGCAGTGCTGCTGATGCCCAGGGTGGTACCACGCCAGTGCCACCACCTCCGCATGTCCCTGTGGTTTCAGTCTGTACAGCTGGGTTGGAGCGTGTCTGCTGGTTGAAAACCTAGATTCTAGGAGGTAGTAATCTTTCCTTTGGGAAGTGCAAAATTAATGATTTTTGGTTTGTTAAAAGTTCTGACCTGCAGGACGGTGTGTTTCGGCGTGGGACCAGCCCCGCTGTGTGCTGGGCAGGTTCCGCTCCCGTTGCCTGCGAGGTGGCATGGCCAGGGTGTGGGAGCACCCCTAGGAAATCCCCATGCTGAGGGGGTGTGGGGGTGGCTGGCTGGGGGCGCTTCCCCTTGCTGCTCTGCCTGGGTGTCCTTAAACCCTCCGGCTGCGCCCTCTCCTGTAATGCATCTTTTTAAGTACTGGGTAAGAGTGTTTTCTTTCTGGCAGACATGAAGGAGGGCTTTTAATAGGTCTTTTGTTTTCTCTTGGTGCAGTTCCTTGGCAGTAACCTGCCATTAGCTCTAGCATTTATTTAGGGTATTTTTGTACGTGGGGACCTACAGCGCTGGGGAGCCAAGGGCTTGTCCAGGGCCGTGTGTACGTGGTGGGGCTGGGGCTCGGCTCGGCTTTGCTGAATGTTGAGCTGATCTCTGGGCTTGGTGGCGAGGGAATGTCTTGGTTTGTCCTCTTTTTACTTAGACCAGGAAA
>NW_010268975.1:4719-5208 GCF_000690775.1 Eurypyga helias
TGGAATTGCGGGATGGTTGTGTTTGGGAGCGTGAGGGTGGTATGTGTGAACTACACGGAGACCAAGGGAAAGCCTGGACTGGTCGGGCTGGAAATCTGATGAGCTCTTTCGCCTCCACTGGGCCCATCCGCGCTGGGAAGCGGGAGCTGCCCCAGTGCCGCTGAGCCTTGCTCTGGCGTGGGCTCCCTCCCCCCGTAAGCGGGTGCGTTTTGGGGGCGAGGGCTGCAGCTGGGGTGTGCGTCGCGGCTCCCGCCCCGCAGCACGTGTGTGCCTGCCTTGTCTGCCGCAGCCCCTGCGTGCCCGCAGCACAATGCTCGCCTTCACTCCCCGTCAGACTGGAGGTCTAGACGCTCTCCCTGCCTTTTGTTAGCGGGGTCACAGGTTGGGGAGCCTTCCCAGCTCCTTTTCCCTCCGCTGGTCAGGAATCCTTCCCAGAATGAGATGCTCCGCTCGGGACTGCAGCGGGGACCCCTCCGCAGGGGGTCACCC
>NW_010268975.1:5293-10437 GCF_000690775.1 Eurypyga helias
GAAATGCAGTCGGGATCACCCCCACTCCAGCTCTTGCAGGCACAGATGCTCAGCTGACACCAACTAAATAAAACCTTTTAGCCCTTGCCAGTACGTCTGGAGCAAACTGCCAGAAAGCATCGAGGACCAAGATACAGGGCGAAGTCAATCCCAAGCAAAGTACTTACAACTTTTTTTTATTTCTGATGGGCTCTGTCTCTTGAATTTTAGTGCATGAGATGCTTCAGTCTCAGGGTTTTGTTAAAATATAATGGTGGAGTTTTAAAGGATTTTAGCAGATGCAAAGCAAGTCCCCTAGCAACAAAGGGAATGTTTTCTCCTTATGCGGACTTTTTTGACGTGAAGCATTTGTGATATGCCCCCCCCCACTTTGATTTAAAGGTGAGTTTTGCTGAAGGAGACATTTTAAGTGGATTTTAGACATATTCAGAGATGGGATGTGAACCTATTTGCTTGTTGCCCCGGCCCACCCCGGCTTGCCGAGTTCTCCTGCAGCTTCAGCCCTCACTGGCATGGAGGGTGCTGCTGCTCCGGGGAGCAGCCCCTCGCCGGGGGGTGGGAGGTAAGGGGGAGGCAATGGTTTGATAAATAAGTTGGTAGCAAGTTTCTAGCATGGTTTCTTCTTTCTTTTTTTTATTTTTTTTTCTTCCTGGCAGGACCACATAACAAAAAATTGGCAGGTTCATACTTTTTATTATTGAATTAAAATCTATTAAATAATAACATGGAGCCAAAACCTGAAATCCCTATTAGGCAGCACTTGGTGAAGTGAAATGCTTCTGGATCTGGCTCCCTCCTGCATCCTGTGTGTATGTGCGTGTGTATTGTGTGAAGAATGAGTGTATGAAGCTCAAATAGAGGTTTTAAATAGAAGTAACACTGGCAGCTCTTTCTCCGTGAATCCAAGGCTATTATGTGTCTGGCTCTCGCCAACACGAATTGCAGAGGAAGTTCATGTACGCTCCATGGCTGATTTGACAGCTGCGCAACCGTGGCGGGTTCGAAGCCTGGACGCTGTTGAGCAGAAGCGATGACATTTTTCTGCGTCTGGTGATTTACCTCTGTGCAGAGCGTGAGGAGGGACCCGAGGGAGCCGGTTTTCCACCCCAGTCCTGGCACCCGCAGTGCTGGCACGGGGGTGGGCACAAGCCGTTGGGCAGTGGTGGCATCACCTCCTGACCCGCTGGAGCTTGGTGCTTCCATGTCTTACCAAGAACTCGTGATTCTGGAGTCACTGAAAGCCATGGCAACGCAGGTGTCACCGCCCGCAGCTCCTGGGGCAAGCCTGTCCTTTCTGCCCCTGCGGAAACCTTGGCGCAGCATGGGAGGGGGTGCACGTGCCCTGGCAGCGGGAAGAATTTGGGGTCAATTCCTCTGCGAACCCGCAATGCCCTGGATGATGCTGCTTGTACAGGGTAGGGAGGGAAATAATGTTAAATTAAACTCTCCATAAGGGAAGAAAAGCATCCAGCCCCATTCGTTACTGCTCATTTTAGTAATTTCTTCCAGATAACCTACACATCTGTGTCAGTGCAATTAAAGCAGAAATTCTGTCTAATGAACAGTTGTAGCCCTTGGGCTATTGCGGAATGAGCAGTGAAGTTGGAAACAGTCTTATTAAAATAATAATTAAGAAAGAAGGGTGGGGAGAGAGAGGGAGGTGCAGACACAGTGGTGGTGGGATGCTACAGGGCGAGGAACAGCGAGGAAGTGCCGTCAGCCCGGTTTTGAACTCCCCCCGCTATAGAAGCGACTGTGTGGTGTGGTTGGACCCGGGGCTGGGCACACCCCTGTCCCCCTCCCGTGCCGGGGCATCTCTTCGTGCCATGTCACAGCAGAATAAAGTCTTTAAAAGTCAGTCTTGTGCTTTGTTGAAGTGGCTGCCTGTTGGGTAGCTGTAGGCCCGTGGGCGGTTGCTCCATCATGGTCAGCATTTGCTGCTGTTTTGTTTTGTTTGTTTATTTGTTTTAGATTTTGAGTCTCCAACAGCTGATAAAGCTCAGGAAAGGAAGAGAACATTTCTTGTGTTAAACGGGATAATATCTGCTCTTGCTTTTTCCAGAAAACTCTGCTTTCTCAGTAAAAAATCCTGCTCTGCACACCCACATAGTTTGCTTTAGCTTCTCTTTCTCTTGCTTTCCTGAGGACAATGACTGCCCAGGCTGAACTGTGTCAGTGGTGGAGACTGGCCAGTTTCTCTCATGTGAGATAGTTTATTCTTTTGCTTTTAAGTAAATAAATTTTTAAAAATTCCTTTTCAATGTTAACCCTTGGAGTTACAATGGTGTCTCTCTGCAAGTCATCATTTTATATCAATAAATCAATTGATAACTTGGAGCTGGCTTTTTCAAACTTAATACACTCCTATTTAGAAATGCATGTGCTGCAGAAAGCTAGTGACATCTCTGATGAACAAAATTTTGAAAAACGAGTAAATGCCATTAAAAAAAAAGGCCAAATAAATCCCACTGGAATGATACATTGGAATGATTTTAGTGGGATTTATATCTATGAGCTGTGGGCTTTTTGTGGTTTTTTCTTTTGAAATGGTTGTGAACCAGAGTGATTACTTATCATTTTCATTTTAACTCCATCTGACAAATCGGTTTAGATGGAGAAAGCAATACTGCATCTTTAAATGGCTACTCTGTCAGCGCATCTTGCAGGGCTTTAAATGCCCTTTGTTATCACAGTCTAGACAGGACGCAGGCGGAATATTTGATACGTTATAAGGCAAAGATTTGACAAGGTTGAATTAATTTACTGGCCTATTTAAAACTGCATTTCAAAACATTTCTCCTTACAAACTTGTCTTTCTCTCTCAATCCTATATATGTGTTTTTTCTGAAGTGAGTACAGTACGTTTCAACTGTTTAGACTGGGAGAGGAGACATTAGCTTACTGCAGCCTGCAGTACTTTAATTGCCCTTTTTATGACTGTCTAGACATCATGCAGATGCATGTTTGTGGTGAGAAGACATTTCCCCCTCTGGTTATACGATAGTCTGAAACCTTTACATTGCCTATCTCCTTACCCCTCTGCCTTGGAACGTGCTTTGCTCCCTCCGTTTCTGAAAATCACTTTTTTCCCCCATTTTATTTTTTGAAGAACACTCCAGTCCCTATTTTTCCATTCTCTTCTGCATGCTTTTTTGCAAATACTAACGCTTTTGGGGTGGATAAAGGTATGTGGAGCAAATGGCTCTCGGAGCCTGGGTCAGGTCCCGGCGGAGGGGTTGCCTCGCGCGGGTCGTTGCCGAGCGATGCCCCGCGTGTACCTGCAGCAGGACATAGGTTTGCCTGTGTTTGTTTGGGTTCCCCTTGCCATACGAACACAGCCTTGCGGGCCAGGTTTAAGAATGAAAATATCAGCACGATTTGAATGGGTTCAGAGTTTTAGTTATGTAAATCGGATGCATTAA
Source organism: Eurypyga helias (assembly GCF_000690775.1). Lineage (NCBI taxonomy): Eukaryota > Metazoa > Chordata > Aves > Eurypygiformes > Eurypygidae > Eurypyga > Eurypyga helias. The sequence goes on from NW_010268975.1 coordinate 8,716, forward strand.
TTAACCCCGTTGCTATAGCTACTGCTTTATTGTTAAATGCAGTGAAAAGGGGACAAGCTGTGTCCATGGATAATCCTCCCCTCTGCGCTCTTCCCCCCTTTCCCTGTGTCCTCCCAAAGCTGCCCTTCGCGGGGGCAGCTGCTGCTCCCCTCCCGTAGGCTGGGATGCCCACCCGCCCGGAGCATCCCCATCCCTGCGGGCAGGTGGCTGGTGGCTGGAAAAGCTGGGCTAGAAATCACCTCTGCGGAGGAGACGGGCAGGCTGGGGGGCTCCTCACCCCGCGGCCTCTTCCCTCCAGTCGCCCCAAAAAGCTATTGTCAGGGCTGACCTTGTGGGTCGGCTCTCCGCCGCTGCTCCGTGTCATCAATCTGCCGTCTGGGGGGACTGGGTGTGGACAATGGAGCGGGCAGGAGGGACGCAGATGTGCCAGGGGATGGGGATTGGGATGCTTGGCTCATCCCACCGTGGCTGGGCGAGGGGAGGGCATGGGAACGCTGTCCCGTTCTTGACTCCAAAAACCGTCTCTCTGCGTGCCTAAAACTCGCAAACCACTACAACAAAACAGACTTTGCAGCATGTCTGCTGTAGGAGTTAAACCCTTTCTCAGGCTGTTGCTACAGCTGAGGTGGAAGTAAATTTATTACCTTTAATTTTGTCAGCTTTGGGGCGTTTTTACTCACCTCCCCCATCCACTCTGTTGTGTGTGTATATATAAATATAATTTTTTTCACATCTCTGTGAGAGAGTATGCACACGCATTCGCTCCCATCTGGTGGTGTGCAGACCAGTTCAAGAACTGAACTTGAGTATTGCCGTGACCCAATGCAGTGTGCGTGTCTGGGTATTTGCATGCACTTTGCATATCTTTTTTTCTGCAGTGCATAATTACGTCTGTAATTTAAGAATGTCCTTGTTCCGTGGGAGTAACATACCTTGTGAAAGGTCACTCCTTTTGTATGGAAGAGCTGCAAAACGATATAGACGATAACGACACTTAAGGGTGAGAAGGGAGAGGTGTCCTGCGGAAGGGCCCTGGACAGGGCTGAGGAAATCCGGTCGCAGTTGCAGCCCTGTCATCATCTGTGTGGCTTTGGCCAACTTGCTCAATCCGTGTTTCGACACCCGTCTGCGAGCCGTGTGCGTCTGGGCAGCCCCTGCGGCACTGCTGCCCGGGGGCACGCGTCCCAGAGACCCCTGGGGAGCTGCGGTGCTGTGGCCTCAGGGTGGGGGCATGGCGGGGTCTCCAGCACTGCTGATGAATGCGATGGGCTCCTCGGGTCTGCGCTGGTGGTGTGAGGGAGCCGTGCTGATTGATGCAGGAGAGATGCCGGAGAAGTGGAGGTTCCCTGGCCGCAGCTCGTGGTGGTTCCTGGCTTCTCTGTGCCTCTGCCACAGCCCCGAGCCAGGCGCTGGGCATCAGTGGGTGGGCGTTGTGCTTGCTGCAGGGGGGCACGGGCGGTGCCGCTTGTCCCCGTGTCCCTCTCGGGGTGCCCCTGCTCGAGCGCTGGTCCTGCTGGACTTGCCGGGCACTGTGCCGAGGACTGGGTGCTGGCACTGGGGCACCTGAGCTGCAGCTGGCTCTGGTGGGGCTCAATCTGTGCCTGTTTGCAATCTGCTGATGAATGTTTTTTTCCAGGAATAAGTAGAAATGGAAGCTTTCTAGAGGAGAGCCGGGGTGGAGGGGAGCAGAAAGGGAGGGCATGGGATGGAGACCTGGTAGAA
>NW_010268975.1:10489-17392 GCF_000690775.1 Eurypyga helias
CCTCCATCTCTGTGCCCGTGGTCGTCACCGCTGGCTGTTCGGCAGTGGGGTGTCCCACGCAGAGTGGGAAAGCCTGTGCAGTCTCACCGCTTCGCCGGCGAGGAGCACGCTTTGCCGCTGCCCGCATTTCTGTGCGCACAACCGCTGCGGCGCACGGCATCCTCGTGACCTGCGGAGTTTAAGTTGCCTTGTTTCGATGGACCTGGCGACTGATGAAACGCACGTTCCTTGGTGTCTCTGCAGTGGTGGGAGCAGGGAGCAGGCTGCGGGGCCGCTGGCACCGCGCAGCAGGCGACTGTGAAGCTGTAGGTGTCTTGTTGGCGCGAGGCAGCTCGGTTACAGCAGGAGATGGGGCTCAAAGAAAGTTGGAATTGGAAACCCAATTCCTTTAATTGCTGTTAGCTTTCTGGAGAGGTGGCAAAGCCTTCCCTGGATGGAGCGCTTGCTCTCCTTGGAGTGTCCGTGACTGGCAATTTGTCTGTCGAAACAGATGTGGGCAGCAACAAACATCTATTTCTATAACTAGAAACAAATTTGGTAATTGCCTCTTTCAACAGGACTTGCTCAAGCAGGAAATGAAATTCCTAAATGGCAGTTAGCAAAAGTATTTATAGCTAAGTTCATAAATGAGATGTGCTTTCCTTTGTCATGAGTTTCTGCTGGGTGGAAAGAAAAAAAAGTCTATGGTAGCAAGCCACATATTGATTAGGAGTGTTTCCAGGGTATACGAAAATACTTATTTATTAATGTGTTTATTTTTACTAGCTGTAGAGATACCCCTGACAAACAAGCCTCTTTGGTCTTTTGGGGTCAGCTGGCAGGGTTTGATGTGGATATTGTGTACTGTGTTTTTTCACCTGTTCTTTGGTAGATTTTTCTTCTTGTTCATGCTATTTATAACTGCAGACTGTAAACTCTTGGCCTGTGTCCCTCTCTGGATGCTCATGTTCAAGGGGGTGAGGTGGTGCCCTTGCCCGTGCCCCAGATATTGTCCGGGCCTGATGCCATCGTGCTGCCTCTCGGGGAGCAGGAGATGCCTTGGTTGTTCTCAGCTTGGTGAGGGTCGTGAGCTTTCATCAGCATTTTCTAGTGAGCAAGCAAATTTACCTATCTTTCAAGTGCAAAATCAAAATTACTTTATTCTTTTAATCCAGTTTAGCTGTCCCTACCCTTGGGAGTAACTTCAAAAGCAGTGTACTCCTTCCAGTCATCTCAGTAGGCTGGGATCAGGCTTACTGTGCATAAAATCTGTTGTCTCAAAGCCCTGGAAAAGGGGAAGGCAAGGGAAAAAAAAAAAAAAAGGGAGGAAAAGGATTGGCCTGTGCAAGATTTTAGAGAGTCTGAGGGTCCCAGAGAGCCTTGTGGGTTCTCATTGCTCTGAGGGAGCTGGTTAATGTCTTTGGGAGTTTCCCTAAACAGGTCTCCAGTCGACAGGTCCCTGCTCAGAGCCGGGAGGTGTCCCAGCCGAAAGAGCTGCTGACCCCAGCTCTCGCATGTCCATGTCCCAGCTGAATGCTGCTTGCCGGTCCTGCCTTTCTGGTCCTTGAATGCAGCTCCCGGGCCCTGCAGCTGCCGCTGTGGCTCGGGAAGGTCACCTTTAAAAACAGGCACAGCAGCGTCATCGGGACTGTTAGTGTGTTTTAAGGATTACAGTTTTCTGAGACCTGGCCAGTCTGATACTTCTGTGTCTATAAGCATGAAATGGGGCCATTTTCTTTAAAACAAACCAAAAGAATTGGTTTGGGGGTGGAGGATGAGGCCATCGTTTGCCAGTGACTTAGAGGATGTGATGCTTGATTACCTGGGGTAACAAATGGAGAAAGCTAACTACATTAAATGGCACGGTTACGGCCAAAGGATTGACACTCAACACAACTTATTGGGACCCCATCACCCATTTTCCAGCAATGTTGATTCTCAGACTGGCTCCTCTTGCAAGTCCCGCTTGCTCTCTGCCCGGTTCTCAGCCTGCCATCACTCCCTCATGCGGCATTATTTCTGCTTGCTACATCAGAACCGCCCGCGTTGAATCTGGAAATGCAATTTAGCTGTTAACTGTACTGATGATGCATGAATCGGGACCAAATCCAGCGAGTCTTCCCAGCTGCCCTGCCTGTGGTCACAGGCCTGATCCTGCTCTCTTTGATACCTCGGTGTTGCTGCTGCAGCTTCAGCTTAAAGATGCTGCAGATTAGGGCTGTCAGGGACAATATCAAGATCATAGTCCTCCATCTCCAGTACTTCCTGTGCTGCCTTGTAAACAAATACAATTGTTGACAATCTGATGGGCCCTTCATATGTGGTTTTATGGAGGTATTATTTGGAAGATAAATGTAGCAGATAAATTCTAATACACTAATATTGCAGTAGTGACTTTGCCTGGTCTGATTGTTTCGAAGATGACCTAAGAGTTGAGCGGTGGAGGGTGAGTAATCTGCCATCTGAAGTTCTTTGTTCTTTCATCTCTTCCTCCCCGTCCATAGTCTCTGAGAAGGGAGAACATTGGCCTCTTTAATGAGGGGAGCTCAGCATCTGGTGGGTGAAATGGCCTCTAAACTGGGAGCAGTGTTGGGTGCTGCACCCTCTCTGGCAGCCTTTGGATTCCAGCTGTTGCCTGGAGCTGTTTTGGTTATTGCTTAAATTAGAGCAGTTCAAATGTAATGTTTAGCGTAATGGGCATGTCCCGTTCCAGGCGGGGCTGGGATGGATGGGCCAGGGCAGAGCTGCTTGCACTGGGCTGTGTGGCTGCTGTGCCAGGGTATTCTCCTCCATGCTGTATGTATGAACAGGGGAGGGCGAGGGGACGCAGTGACATCCCAGTGCTGGCCCTGCTGCCTCTCCAGTGGGATGCTGCAGAGTCCAAACCCACGCAGCTGCTCGCCGAGGAGTTGTGAGTTTATTCCCTGGTAAAACCATAGCTCTGAAGGGTGACTAGATTCAGATGTCCCTTCTCAAATTCACATTCTTTAGCCCTGAGCAGAAAAAATGAGGTCCACTCTTTGGCTACATTGCTTAACCCACATCCTTTTACAGACGCTTTGATGAGCATCTGGCATAACAACCACACTTCTGCTGGACTCTGTTCTGCTGTGTTTAAACCTCTGGCCCTTCCAGGGAGCCATATGCTGGTCCACAGTGTGCCCAGATTGTGGTAAAACGTCTATCCCCAGCTCTCCAAAAGCACCCTTGCAGCTGGCAGGCCCAAATGCAAGCTCTTGGGGCTGGTATAAAACCTGCTCTGAACTGTGCCCGGGCAGGCGTGCATGGGGCAGACCTCCAGCCAGCTCTGCTGAGCCTGCTGTGGTCCAGGCCTGCTGCTGACCAGCTCAGTAACGTCAGCTCCCGACTTTTCTGGTTCTCTCCTTGTGAAAGACAGCGTGTCGGTATGTGTACGGCAAGACAGAACGGGGTGTCCTCAGCTTTCCTTTTCCAAAAGTGACTAGGACTTTCGTGCCCTAATTACTGGGGCATGCAAGGTAGCAGTAGGCTCTCGCTGTTCGTGGCAAGGACCGTCCTTGCGTGTCTCCTTGTTCTCGACAGTGCCTCTGGGCACCGCTGAGCTGTGGTGCTCCGAAATGCCAGTGAAGACTGCGGAGGAGAGTGGGTCAGGCTGTCAAGCAGCTGACAGAATGGATAAGGGTGTCTCTCCTCCTCCTCTGCAGCCTGTTGGTGCTCAGGCCCCTGCCCTTGCTGCTGCCTTCGGCCAGAGATGTGGATGCTGAGAACGGCTGAAAGTCAGAGCCATCACTTCTAGTTTAGGGCAGCGTCTCTTCCTACCCACTGGCAATAAGTTTCGTGCAAAGATGGCAGCCAAGTCTGTTGGAGAAAGCGCTGGGTCATACCCTTCTTGTACCTATCAAAGCCCAGGGGTGGGGAGGGGAGCAGGCAGGGACTTGGACCTGCAGCGGCGAAGGATGCTTGCCATGGGATGCTAATGAAGCAGCCCAGGTTTTAGGTGCTGACAGACACTGATGCTGGAAGAGGGGGACCTTGGCCTGTCTATATTCCAAGACTTGTTTTCCATTTGATTTTGAGGAGCTGTACAAGCTTGTTCAGAAGCATTTAAGGTTACTGGCCTGGAACTGTTCCTGGCTGAAGTCCTTGAACATCCCTGCTTGGCATCCCACAAAGCTTGTAAGCACAGAACTTGGGGAATCACGGACAGGGCAGAAGGATGCATGGATGCTCTTCAGTTCCAAGCTTCAATTTGTTGCCAATGCCAGTCCGATTTGGGCTTCCATTTCTCCCCCCCACCTTCCTGGTGACTCGTGAATAGCATCATCTGCACATGCTCAGTCAAAAAGTAGCTGTACCCTTATTTATGTCTTTTATATGCTTTTTTTTTTTATGTAACTAGAATGCTGCCATCAAGGGCTACAAGGAACCTGTTCAAACAGAAGATGCCCAAGGGTGGGGGTGGATGAAAAGATGAGAAAACTGGGAGGAGAGGGAGCTGCAGTGAGGGCTGTGCACATCTCTGCAGCGCCTTGCTCTGAGTCACGCGGCCGGGGCAGCTCCATGGTTATCGGAGGTGTTAATGGAAAATCAGGGATGAAAGTGCTTGCTGCAGGTTTGTGAGCACTTTTCATTAATTCAGCCGGTTAATTTTGACATGTCTGGAAAACCTCCATGTGTGTAGAGACCTTCCTTTCTGGGGGGTGAGGGGGAGGTGCAAGGAGGAGGGAGCTGTGCAGTCAGTTGAACTTACCCTAAATCCCCAAGGATTACGGAAGAAGCTGGGACATGTGGTGTGACATTAGTGCCACCATGTTTAGCTGATGGTAGGCAGCAGTTCATTTTATGGGTTTCGTAAGCTTCAGGACCGGACGTGGCCCGACTGTCCCCATCCCCGGGGGCTGTGCCGGAGGCTGCCGCTGAGCACTGCTGTGGGACAGTCCCCACCAAGGTGTCCCGCTCCACATCGTTGCAGACTCTTGGCCAGGATCTGTTGAATCATGGTGCTGTGTCACCGTGTGAACCAGGCTCCGTAAATAACCACAGGCGCTCCACGATGCGACTGTGCGCGCTGAGGAGCAGAAAGTGCTGCTTCATTGTTGGAGTAAGGGCTCTGGGAGCATCCTCGGCTCTGCTCTGCCACGGCCGCTCCGCAAGCATCTCCTCGCTCTCTGCACAGGGCTGTGGCGTATCCTGCTGCGTGCCCCAACACAGCACGTGCTTGCCCAAGGGCTGGTTGCTGGAAGAGGGCTCAAATGCCCTGTGCTGCAGGTTCCCTGCTCATGTCAATAGGCTTGTGCCCAGTAATTGCGTCCTGCTGCTGCTGGGCTCTTCAGCTCCATGCCCACACTGCGGGCCATGCTCCTCCTGCAGTCCTAGGAGGGACCGGGGTCCTTGGCAAAGCTGACCAAGAGCTGGGTCTCATCCTAGGCTGAGTGACCTGGGGAAGACTTTGTCCCTCTGTGCTGGATGGGCTGGGAGCCTCGGCTTGCCACTTGGCAGCTGATCTAGGTGCCCAGGGTCAGAGTGAGGGCTCCTCCGCCTTGCTGCGGTCTGTCCCTAGCTGCCAGTGGTGCATCTCCCATGCCAAGCTTTTCTCCAGCTGCTTACCCTCTTTGGTTTCCCAGGGACCTTAATTGCATCATTCCCTGCTGCCGGCTTCGTGTATGTGTGCACTGAGTTCATCCGCAGGCTTCAGTCCTGCTGCAGGAGGAGGAGGAGGCAGGCTGCGGTGCGCCTGCTGCTGCGGGCAAAGCCTTGCTCTCAAACCCTGCGTGGGCACGTGTGGGCACGGCTGGGGTGGTCAGGGGTGCTGCAGGGGCAGGACAGGGAGCTCAAGTTACCTGCCATTAGAAGTCGTCCTTAGCCTGTGTCTTCGGAAGCCGGAGATGCTGCTCAGGTTCATACAAGACCTGATTGCATCTCTCTCTACTTCAACAGGCAAGTTAGAAAAGTCCCAATCTCTTTCTGCCCGTTTTATTGAGGCTTGTTAGGCAGCAGAAGTCTGTACAAAGCTGTGCCGTTCAGCCTCAGCGTGGAAGTTGTGTCGGAGAAAGTGAAGGCGCAGGATGCAGTGGGGTTCCTTGGCTCTCACGTTAGGCACTCACAGGGTGTATCTCCAGGAAAATGCGACACATAAATAAAAATATGCACTGTGTACGGTGGAAAATGGCCAGTCTGGAGATTTCCATACAGGTGGGTTGCAGAGTAACGTCCCAGCATAGACGGGGAGTCCGTTATCTTGGACTGTAGGTGTTTGTGGAGGGTCTTCAGCAAGACAGTCGTTGCACTGCGGTGGGCTAGAACCCGAGGCCGGGCCAAATCGCACCCCTGCCCAGCGAATACCTGTGTGGGCAGCGATGGCACAGCGGTGATTCAGGGGAAATGCAATTTTCACAGTTCTCAAACTTCTGAAATAGCAGCATCTGCATTGTTCTCAGCCTCTTTCAGTCTTCCTGACTCTTACTCACTTCCTTTTGGATTTTTCTACTACTCAAATTCGTATTACTTTCTAGATTAGGAGATAAGCTTTCATTTTAAACGCACTTTTTTGGTCTCTTCTGTGACCTGTGCTATTGCAGGTCTCGGGGCAATGCTGGAAGTCTCCTTACAGTGGTGCAGCTGTGCCTACCCCTCCCAGAGCCCAGCGAAGGCTTTGCCTGCCTCTGTTACCAGCTCTTGGCTGTACCAGGCACGTGGGGCACGCTCAGAACACAATTTTAGATGTATTTTCCTGAAGAATGCTGATGAATAATGGGGCTCTGCTGCTGAGGAACTGTCACAGGAGCATCCAGCAGCTGAGGTGCATATCCCCTCTGTCCTGAGTAAAAAACGAACGATGCTTCATCAACTTTCAACAGCGAGGCTAGCTTGGGAGCTGTCTCATCCTGGCTCAGGGTCTTGGGTTGCCTCACACCAGGCTGATGTCCACCAGAAGATGAAATCAGC
>NW_010268975.1:17404-22864 GCF_000690775.1 Eurypyga helias
TCCATGCCCTTAAGAGCATATTTTTGATAGTCTGTGCAAGCTTGTGATCAGACTCATCCGTCTTAAACTGTCCCAGCAATCTGTTTCAAGTCAGAACTTGGGGGGTTTTAATGATAAAAATACCCAAAGGAAGTGAAAGTGAACATTGGAAAAGCAAAGTACTCTGCAGGGGATTCTCAGCAAAACAGACTTGGGTTTTAGCATGGTGTACCATGGTATTTGTGATGACTAGCTTTTTTTTTTTTTTTAACTTTTTCTACTTGGGAATTGTGGCTAATGCAGCTACGTTTGTTCAGCTTAGCTATTTATCTCCCGAGTAATTTCATTTCTTCTCAGCACTTCTCAAACGGTACGCAATTCCAATATATATATATATATAAATTGTAATTGAAGCTTACAAAGGATTGTTTTGACCTGCAGATGTGCACTATACTTGGCTGAAAGCAGAGGTCGTCTTGGCTGAGACCCTGTCTGAAAGCTGTTCTGTCCCCTTGTAAATGATAGCTGGAGTCCCCGTAATTATTGCAGCAAAATGCAGGTGTATATATTTTTTTCTTTCTCCTCCTCACACTTGCCAGCGCTTTGGAGCATTTGTCTTCAGCGGTGATACTCTCTGTGGAAGGAAGAGCATTAATAAAGTTTATAGTAAGCATTTTATGAACTCTAGTGTAGCTGTAAAAGGTAAGGGGATGCATTTAAAGTGTATCACAGCCTCACCTCCCCTGCGGCCGTCAGAACCGTGTGTGTGTGCAGAGGCTTAGCGCTCCCAGCGTCACTGTCGAGTGGAATAGCTCTCCCTCCCTGCAAAAATATTAATGCATTTTAAATCTGTGGGTGCCAAGTATTTAGTTCATAGGCTCTCGAGGAAGCTCTGGGATGCACCTTTCTGCAGCCGCGTCTGTGGAACCGGGAGCGTGGTCCGGCGGCAGGAGCGGGGCTGGGTACCCCGGCAGCGTGCCAGTGAGGTGCCTCCGTGTCCACACCAGCTGCTGTTCTCATAATTCAGACACTTCAGAGCCTTATAATCTTGGCGGGCAGGCAGCAGCCTGGTGTGAGCAGCCAGGGCACGTGCTGCCTTCCTCCAAAGCGCAGAGAGGGACTTGCGGGGTCCGTAGGCTTTGGGAAGCAGCGGAATCTCCTATCGTTCATTAATGTAACGCTATAATCTACTGTGAAACCCTTATTCAAAGCCATATGTGGTTTAAAGTGGCAAGCGCATAACTAACTTGAAGAATGGGATGTGGCAAGTGATTTTACTTGATCACGAATATCCAGTTTCAGGATTCTGAGAATCTGGAGGAAAAATGCTTAGTTGCAAAAGAGTTGCAGGCGTGCTGACCGACTCCCAGAGCTGCAGTGTCTAGACAGAAAATACAGAAAAGCAGGTTGTGTCACTTAAATGTGGTGTCTGAACCTGTTAGTTTGAAATGTATTCTGGAATAAAACTTATGCAAAATCAAATTAGTGTGACCTTACTTTGCGTTTGGAGGCTGAACATACCCGTCTGGTAAAGCCTAGTGCATTTATAGCACTTCCCTTGGGGAAAATTAGAGAGAAATGGAATAAGGTCTCTTCTCATTGAAAAGTGACAATGATTAGGAGGCCAAATACAAAATGTGTTGAGTATTTTTTTTTCTTGTTTTGTTGTGTGTGTGTTTTTAAGAATGCTAGTAGAATTATAAATTATGTGCTTTGCAGTTTGGCTTGTTTTTCATTCCCCAAAGGCTTTTTATTAGCATAGCAGCTGAATCTCACTTGTATAATAACGTATTAACTCAAAGTTTGCGGTTTTAATGATCTTTCTTCATTAGCTTGACTGAGCTGCTTGGATAAAATCTTACTGAGTATATCCAGCTTTCCAGTGTGTTTCTTTGGTTTGGTTTGGTTTGGTTTGTGTTTTTTTTCCCCTTCTGCAAATGAAGCCCATGAAGACAAGTTAAAACAGAGGGAGAGTTGGCAGAAGCATTGGTGCCTCGAGTGGGTATGAGTCTCTTGAAACTTGAAAGGCACAAATTCAGTGTGTGGGACTTTTTTTGGTTTGGTTTGATTTTTATTTTATTTTTTCCAAAGGCCAGGTTGGGCAACATGTGAGTTCTTGGGATGAAAGCTCAGCTCAACGTTCCCCATGTGTTTGCTCCTAGGCACTGCGAGGCTGTGCCTCTCCTTGCAGCCTGGGCTTGGGGTAGAGCAACCCTCAGGGCATTGTGTGCCCGCTGCTCTTCCCTGAGCAGCGTGATTGCCATAACGTTAGACTAGATTCTGCACTGAAATAACCCAGTTCAGAGTTTCAAGGGCGAGGCATGATGCATGGGTGAACACTGCTGGTGCCTGTTGGCCTCATCCTTTGGTCCCTGTGAGTGGTCCAGCCTGTCTGGATGACCAGCTCCAGAGAATGTGGGAGGGAGAGATGGGGCAGGAGGAGCATCCCTGCTGGGAAGCAGCGTCCCCTTCGTTCTGGTAACCATACTGTGCCTTACGACTGCAGCTGTTGGTGACTCTTTTGTAATACCCCAATCACAGGAGTCCCAGAGCCAGAGTAAACAGCATTCAGGGTGGATGGGGATGGATGAGATGCCAGTGTGTTGTCCCAGACCCTGGTGGAATTGCCACCCTGTCTTCTGCTTCAGGCTCTGCTCATTATATGTCTGCGTATGTGTGCGGGAAGCTTGCCTTAGGTCATTTGTAAATGCCACATGCCTTGTGTGTGTTCAAGCCTAGGAAAAAATTAGGGCAGAGCTTCCTGATGGCCAAAACTTCACCTGTGTCACCAAAGTACCCTGACCGATTTAGTAAGGTTTGGTTCATTTAAGGAACCTCTCGTCCTAGAAAAGGAACTTTCCTTTACAACTACCTTGGTCTTGTTTTCCTTCAGAAATGTAACTTCTTTTAACAGAAAAGGAAGTTTTCCATCACTGGTCTCATTTATATTATTTTTTTTTTTCTCTTGTGTTTTCTTACTGTGGCCAAAGCACATGCTGCATTTTGAGGCTAAATTGACTCATCTTCCTAAAAACCTTGGTTGTTTTGGGTTTTTTATTTTTCTCTATCGAATTCCACAAAAAGCATGCTCTGCCCCCAAGCTTGGGGGCTGTGCTGCCCAGGCGTCAGTGAGGCAGAGGGGCTCTGGGTCAGTGCCTCGTAGGGCTCTGTCTCTGTGTGGGCAACCTGGAGAGCATCCGGCGCGGGTCTGTGTGGCATCCTGTGCCTGGCTGGGGTTCTGGGGCTGCACCCTGATGTTTGGGTGCTGGAAGTCAGCGGGGATGCTCTCAGAGCCTCTGGGTGCAGCTGGCACTAGGACATGGCTTTGGGCTATGTAGGGATGCCCTCCTACATAGGGGGATGATATGGGAAGAGATGTCTCTTTTTTTAATGGTTGTGCATTATCATCTTTTCCCAGCCCCTTAAATTTTGGTGTGTTTGTGCATCTGATTAACTTGATTTGCATTTAGAAGAAATGATCTCCTGTTCCTCCATCACTCATGACAGCTCTTGGGTCCAGTCACCTGTCGTTCCTATGGACGAGCTTGCTGCTGCTTTGGGGCTGGATCATAAAATGTTGGGAACATGTTTTTTCCAGGCTTCTCCCCTTGCAGCGGCATTAGGGCACCTTGCTGGGGTTGCTGTGAAAGATTCAGAGCTCCTTTTTAAGAAGATGCCTTTAGCTAAAGGGCATTTTTAAGGGAAAACTCCTTTGTAATGCTTGTCTTTTAATCCCTGTCTTCCCACCCCATGTGCAATCGTCTGGTGTAGAGGCAGATTCGTTTTAGGGGTGCTCTAAGTATATGGGCTCCAAGTCACTCGTACATCTAACTTTAGGTGACAGATAAGGCTCCTGCTTTCAAGGCATAATTCTGCTTTTTGGAGGGGGTGGGCAGAGCTGGTTAAGCATTTTGGGCAACAGCAGAAATAGCTGCTGTTTAGCAGAATGAGCTCTGAGGTAACTGGCAGCACTTACCACCTGGACTGTTTTCTTGACATTTATTTGCTTTTACTGGCACGTAAGTTTTCTCCTGGCAGGTGGCATTTTCCATTAAAAAAATATAATAAAATTTGCCTGACTCAGCAGAAGCCACCCCAGCTGGTACAAGGGGTGTGATGCTGCCCTTCGGGGCCCAACGGGTCTTCCTACATGTCTACAGATATATACTTGTGTGTTTGTATAGCTAAAATATAGATGGTAGCATCCATGATAGCTTAGGGCAGAGCTTTCTAAAACTGTATTTTATAGAAGCAAACAAAATTTAAATCCCCAGAACTATTGAATTTTGCTGGTCTGGTCCCTCCTTTATGATGAGCACTGGAGTTGCTGCTGCCCAGTCCTGGGGACAGTGAGCCCCGGGCACTGCTGGCAAGAGGGGGAGCAGCCAAGCAGTTTGGGGATGGCATCTGCTCTCTGGGTGCCAAACGCCTGGAAATAATGACCCCAGCGCTATGTTTGCCTCCGGTACTCAATTTTCCTTAGCCTCAGAGAGGTGTGAAGAATTATTTCCTTAGGAAATTTTAGGAGCGGCTTCTTAGTGCCTCCTGCCAAGTGTCTCTGGAGTTAACCGGATAGTCTGTTTGCTTGTTCTTGTTTGTTTGGAGGATTTTTGGCAGTTTTCCTTTATGCCAGTTCAAGCCACTTGAGCTGCTGCTGTCAGCTGGCGAGGGATGTCTGGAGCTCTGGAATGTGCCCTCCGTGGGCAGCCGCATCGCGCCCGTCTGGCGTCTCACTGAAAAGCAGGAGGTCTCCCCGGCAGTGGCGGATGGGCTGGTGTTGGGGAGAGGGGGGCCCCCGCGGCCCCCCCCCTGCCATGAGCTCCCTGTGCCACGAGCTCCCCGTGCCGCTGTCCGTCCCCCACAACACTGGGGCCATGTGCCTGGTGCAAGCACATGCCGAGGAGGGCTTCAGTCTGGTCCTCCTTAGGTTAATGTGACAGCGAGAAGAGAATTGCAGAAATTTGGCTTTTGCTTAACTAAATTATTTCCTTGGGAGCAGTTACAGTGGCTCGTGACTCCACAGCCCAGAGCAGGGAGCCTTTGGCACCGAGATGCTGCTGCTTTTGTACCTGGTGGTGGGGGCATCCAGTGCGCTGCAGCTGAGAGGGCTGTGGGGAGTCAGTCCTGGCTGAGGTGTAGCTTGGAAGCACTCTGCTGTGTAGATTACCTTTAAAGATCCCTCCTAGGGACTCTTCAGTGACACTGAAAAAATGGATTAATGAGTGTTTGATTAAGTAAGTAGCTGGGCTCAAAGCATGCAGAGCCCACATATGCATGTGTGAGCTTTGCGGGGAAGGATGCAGCAGTGTCATTGGTGTCTCAGCCACATTATTTCTTCTTGCACTCAATTACTGCTTTTTCCGGTGGCTTAAAGTCTGTCTGTCTCTCTTGCAGCGGAGTTGGAGTTTGTACAGATAATCATAATCGTGGTGGTGATGATGGTGATGGTGGTGGTGATCACGTGTCTGCTGACCCCCTACA
>NW_010268975.1:22895-29003 GCF_000690775.1 Eurypyga helias
GATCCTTCACCAGCCGGCACAGCCAGGGGAGGCGAAGAGACGAGAACCTCTCATCAGTAAGTCACATCCTGCTCTTCCAACCCACGTTGTCCTGCGCCGTTTGCCAAACGACGTGATATTTGGGGAATGCTGGAGCCAAAGGCGTTTGTCTGGATGGTGTTTGCCCATGTGCCACGTGGCACTGCATGGAGAGACACTGTCTAGGTTGGGTCTTTGGTGTCACCTTCTGTCTCTGAGAGGCGGGGCATAGCTTTTAGGGGTGCAGTCTTCAGGGTGCTGTATGTTGTGGCATATGGACAGCCGTAGCCTTCGTCTTTGCCCTGAGCTTTGCAATTTGGACTTTACATCAGTAAAGTAACTGCATGAGGCTGTTCTTGGCATGTCCCTGTACCCTCAGCTGGTTGGGGTGCGTATGCCTCGACTTTAGCAGCGCCCAACTGTCAAGTCCTTTGGTGGCTGAGGTTGGAGAGTCTGAAATGACTGTATAGAAACTTATTGCCTGCCTTGAAAAGAATAGGAAATCGTGAAGGACTTGTCCAGTTTTCAGTTGTACCTCTGACGAGGACTGGAGGGGACCCCCCGCAGCCTCGTTTATGCAGTTTCCTCAAATGCGTCAGCTCAGAGATGGATAAGAACATAGAAAAGACCATTTTCTTGGAGGGTGAGTACTATTCACCACTGCCTACATGGCTCTGTCTTCAGGTGCAGGGATATCTTGTACTGATACGCTTTTTTAGTGTTCACCCTGAAGGATTGAAGCCCTTGAAACAACGGGGCTTCCTCAAGGTTGCTGCTTCACGCGCTCTCCTTTGCAGCCTTCCAGGGCAGGGCTGCCACGTGGTGGTCTGTGTGGGGCCGCGTTCTCGTGTCTAATCCGTGCTCGCTGCAGGAACAAGATCAAATACTGGAATTCCTTTCTTTTTTTTTTTTTTCTTCCCCCTTCTATTTTTCTCTTTTTGAGGGAGATGTACCGTTTTATTTAGCAAGTCTGCTGTGCAGCGCTGTGGGAGGCTGTCCAGCCAGCAGACCCAGGGCGCAGGCTGTCCCCCTGCTCAGAGCTGCTCCCGTGTTGGCACACATTACACACGGCAGACGAAGGTCCCGTACCAGGCACTCGTGCCAAAGCGAGGAAGGACACCCCTTGGGAAGGAGAGCTGTGCAAAGCCCAGGCTCAGTTAAACCACCCTGTGTTTTGCGGGCTGTGGATGGTGTCTCTGGAGGTCGGGGCACTGAGCTCAGCTCGTGGTCGTTCGTTGGTGCCATGCAACAAGGTCCAAGTGCCGCGAGCGCTCAGTGCCGCGTTAAAGCAGCCAGCGCGAGGGTGGTGAGCGCTCAAGCACCTGCCTGCTTCGGGGTTCGGTGCTCCCCACGTGTATCCCGGCTCCTCCCAACGTTACAGCTGGCGTTACCGTTTTCTTAAGTCGCCTGGTTTTAGTTTTCTTTACAAAGAGGAAAGAAGGCTAACATGGAAAGAGAAAATCACATGGAGATTGAACAGAAATTTCAGGTTGAATCAAAATCTATTGACTGTTTAAGAAATAGTCCCTTTTTTACGCTTTTTTTTTTTTCCTTTTTAAAATTTCACCAGGCCAAAATTCCCAGCCCTTTATTTTTTTTGGCCCACTCCCCACAGCAAAACAGCTCCATTATTTACTCAGCCTTCAGACTCATCACCGATTAAATGGCTTCTCAGTGAAGGTTTACCTCCATGTGTCTGCTAGACCCAAGTGAGGTTGCAAAGCCTTCAAAACCTTTCTCAGTGCTAAGGGGAGAAATCAGAGTGTACCATTTTGGTGGTGGGTTTTTTTTTTTCCCCCACCCTCTTTATAATTTTTCCCCTTCTCCCTGCCCTGTCTGTGCTGCGTATGCATCACGATGGAGTGGCAGCCAAGCTTCCCTGTGGCCCGAGCACCCTCCTGACGGGACGGAGAAGCCCCTCCTAAGTAGGAAACTCATTCCAGTGGGATCAGTCGTAATAAAGATCTTAAAGGCAGCTCCTTTCAGATTCAGCACAGCATGTCTTTTGGCAGAAGACGTCTCTAGTCTAAATGAGCGCTGAAGGCTGGCAGACTGAGGCTACGCGGGGCTGGATACTGGTTTATGTAATCCAGCGAACTTGTGCAGAACGGGTGTTGGGCTTTTTAAATCCCAGACTTCATTTCACTGCCGTGACTGCAGACAGGCACCGGCGCTGCGTGCACACTTTTCATCTTTTGAAATATTAAAGTAGTTCATCCCATGGTCAGGATGCTACTAGGAGTAGTCCTTTTTTGTTGTTGTAGCGCAAAAATTACAACTGAAGGAGAAATTCATTTCCCTAAAGGTTTCTTTTAATGTGGTTCTTGCTAGCGAGGAATTATTGTATTGTCATGTGTTCCTCCATCACCGTTCTCGCTGTACTTTAACTCTGTCTTCTTATAACAAGTACCTTTATTTTTCCAGAACTAAGAATATTTAAGAAACACTACTAAAAACTTTTTTTTGTAATAAGAATGGCACTATCCCTGCACCTTTGGAACAGGGGTAGGCCACTTCCCCAAGAAAAAGTGGTTTAAATGCAATTTCCAAGCTTACCTTTGTCCCCCAAAAATGGAAAATACAAGTCCTCCTGGAGACTCAGAGATTTAGTGTGCACTGTGCAGCTTTACAGAGAAAATCCTCTGATACTACTAAAACAAGTGGTTCTGTAAAAGTTGAAGGTTGATCTCCAAAATGAAATTTAACAGTAATTTTAAGTTCTGCAGTGAGTCCTGAAACACTTGTGGAGGCTTTTCCAGCCATATTATAGAATCATAGAATCACAGACTGGTTTGGGTTGGGAGGGACCTTAAAGACCATCCAGTTCCAACCCCCCTGCCATGGGCAGGGACACCTTCCACTAGACCAGGTTGCTCAAAGCCACGTCCAGCCTGGCCTTGGACACTTCCAGGGATGGGGCATCCACAGCTTCTCTGGGCAACCTGTCCCAGTGCCTCACCACCCTCTCTGTGAAGAATTTCTTCCTGATATCTAATCTAAACCTCTGCTTTCAATTTAAACCCACTACCCCATATTGCTCATCAGACAGCAGGATCTCAGCTTTCGTTTCAGAAGACCGTGGCTTTTTAGACTCAGCCATTGTTGAGAAGAGTTCAACTCCTAAATATTCCGGAAGTCAGAGGTGAGCGAGGACAGCCCTGAGCACGAGGATTTACAGTGGGGTTGCTCCCTCATGGGGCAGCGCAGTTTCGCATGGCTCTGCGGGGCTGTGCAGCCATCCCACAGCCGAAGCACAGCTTTCTGTCCCTGAGGCTCTGCCCTCCTCTGACTACTGATTTCCAGCAATTTCAATCCCACTACTGAGTTTTAGGAGGGATGAGCTGTTACCCTGATGGGCTTCACAGTAAAACAGAGAGCCGGTGTCGGCGAGTGGTGAGCGTTCTTGTGCTGGGTCAGCCATGGGCATGTAAGCGTGTCCGGGTCCAGCCTTATTGTCCCGGGAGAGTCAAGCCTGATTGTCCCGGGAGAAGCAGCTAGTAACACCTGCAGAGACCCACATCCTACAGAATATGGTTCTCCCGTCTGCTCTTTGTCTCTCTGTGGATCCATTTTAATGGTGTTTCTGCTGGTTTGCTACTCTTGCATCTGCGTGTGGCCCGGAGCATCGTTCCTGGACCGCGTCTGTACAAACCGATGAGTTAATGTGTGAGCCGGAGCGCTGCTTCTGGACGCCCGGATGAGATACTGGGTGCAGGCTTTGGGTGAGTGGGTACCTGGGGGTAGGGGACGTTTTGGTTGGAGCAGCTCACATAAGGGTGTGTACGTGCCCTTCCCATCGCCTGCCGCAACGGAAAGCCCCGACTGAGTGCAGTGATGCTCCGCACTCCGGGAAGTGCCGGGCTGCAGCCGCCCTCGCGGGAGCCGGCTGACATCACTCCCAGGAAAGGGGGAAGCAGATGGGATATTGCCATGGCACTGCCCACTGCCAAGTTAAATATAAAACATCTAGCAGAAGGCAGCGGGGTACTGGCTGCTCAGGAAGTCTGCCATGGGGGCATGGCAAAGTAAACACAATTTTTGGAGTGCTTCCCGCTCCTGCCCGCTGCTTCGGCGTCCTTCGGGGTGAAGCGAAGGGCTGGCAGCGCATGTGGCAGCGCTGGAAACCCTCCCCGTGCCCTTTGGTGTCAGTGCCGTGGCTGGGGGGGTGGTTAGAGGCGAGGGTTTGATCTGTGTCAGATGCAGTTCCTGTGGCTCTTTTGGCTGCTGGGGGAATTTGACTGTAGACTATCCCTGCAGGCAAGAAATACAAGTAAAATGGACCAGACTAAACAGTTGATGCCTGTGTAAACAGTTGCATGTCAAATTCTCGAGGTCTGTGTGGAACAGCCGTGCTCAGGAAGGGCTGCGCAGCACACAGCTCACCCGGCATTAGCTGTAGCGTGCTGGTGTTGTGGCACGTAACCTCTGCTCCAAGGAGGTGCTCCCTAAAAGACATGGAGAAGTGGGAAGAATCTGGGCTGTCTCATTTCCATATAAATCACTGTTTTCCTTGCACTGGCAACAGGACCGCCTTGAGGTTTATGTGCAGAGCTTGGCTTCAAAAACAGGAACCTGATGGGATTCTCAATATCTGATGCCACAAGATAAAGTACACTCCGAAATTGGGGAAAATGAAGAAAAAGAGGGAGTGGGGTGGGCAGATATAATGGGTAAACCACCCATTTGGCAGTTTTAATGGGGTTCTGGCGCTGTGTTCCGCACAGTTGGACACAGGGTGCCTGGATGCTGAGGCTCCTGCCACAGGGCTTGGGCCTGGCGCTGCCCACGGGGACACCCTGGGTCTGTCAGCTCTCAGAGGTGCGTCTGGGGGGAGCGGAGAAGCTGCTCAGCCCCTTACTGGGGCAGCTGCAGAGGTACGCAGCAACGTTTTCCCTTGCCTGCCGCAGCCGGGTATGAGGCCAGATGTGCTTCACAGCTGGGTGAGGCCCAGGGAGCATCAGACAGGCAAAAATGCTTTCTGACTTCATCAGCGAAGGTGTCCGCGGTGCTGCGGTACCGTCCCAGCTTTTTACAGGCTTTCACCGGGTCCCCGGGCTGCCCGGACCACCACCACCGTTGTTACAGAAACAGGTTTTTTCAAAGTAGGAAACCTTGTGGTTTGCTCATCTGGAGAGCCCTGCTGCATCGGCTGGGCCTGAGAATGGCCTTTGGATGGGACACCGGAAAGAGAAAAAGGGGAAAAAGAAACACCTTTGGCTTTTTTTTTCCCATACTTCTGCCTGTGCCTGGTTTGCTACTGCCAAAACTGGAGATGCACCTGCATGGAACTGAGAAGTGCCAGCTATTCCAGGTTATAATTGTTTTCCTCCAGCCCTGCCTGCCGGAGGGGTGTTGCTCGATGTGAACGTTAGCAATATTTAAATATTGCAGTTCTTAAGGCAAGAGTGTCTGGGGTGAACTGCGTACGCTCAGAGGATCACTGGCAAATGGGAAGAGCCTTTGTTTGCTTGTTTTGATCATGAACTGTAAACTAATGTCATGGTTTGGGGGAAATTGGCTCGTGGCTTTATCATGCTTGGGGTTCTTGGCGCCAGGGTTCGGCTTGCAGGATCGGGGTGATGCAGTGTACAGCAGCCTCCGGACCGCAGTTCCTCGGTCTAAGCTGAGCACCACTTACCCTTTTGGGGAAAAAATACTCTAGAACCATCCTCTTGCTACATATTTCTGTCTTTTTTTTTTTTTTTTTTTTAGCCAAATCAAAATTAGGCTTAACATTTGGTTATTCACTCATTATCTTTATTTTTCCGTGATTTTCTTGATTGTGTGGATCAGATTGTGGGTGTGAGGGTTTTTTTTTGTTTTTGTTTTTTTAAAATCTTGTCATTATTTCATGGAACATTTTTCTGATGTCTTGTGAATCACCCACGGCTCATGGATCACAAATTGAAAAATACTCCTCTGGCATGTTTGAAACGGGGAGAGAAACATGCTGGGTGGGTGTGGGCGGGAGGGGGGGAAGTCTGCGAATGGGAGAGCGTTGTTTGCTGGTGCCATTCTCATCATTCATTCTGCAAGTGATCTATTAAATACATAAATGGAGGTGAAAACGGAGGGAAATTTTAATCAGAA
>NW_010268976.1:0-27871 GCF_000690775.1 Eurypyga helias
ATCCACATTCAAATTTACTTGTTAAGCAGGTTTTAGAATTGTTTAAAAAAAATAAAAACTTCTTAACATTTATTTATGAATAATAACAAAAAAGAGACCGTGTTAACTTCTGGCTGCAGGCTCTAACACACGGCAAAACCATCTGCCTATATAAAGGCATCTTGGTTTTCACCACTTCAGCTGTGCCCATGCTCACTGCATTTTCTGTTATTGGATTTGAAAGCATCACCTAAAGAATCATGAACACACACAACTCTAAAGCACAAGTTATTAAATCCCTGATTAAAAATCACAGAACGGTTTAGGCTGGAAAAGCCCTTTAAGACCATCGAAACCAACCGTTAACCCAACACAGCCAAACCCACCACTAACCCATGGCCCCGAGCACCTCACCCACACGGCTCCTAAATCCCTGGGCCACCAGCTCCTGACCAGCCCCGGGACATCCCGGGCCACCAGCTCGGGAAGACATTGTCCCTGATATCCCATCTAACCCTCCCCTGGCACAGCTTGAGGCCGTTTCCTCTTGTCCCATCACTTGTCCCTTGGGAGAAGAGACCGACCCCCCTCTCTGCACCCGCCTTTCAGGGAGCTGTAGGGAGTGATAAGGTCTGCCCTGAGCCTCCTCTTCTCCAGGCTGAACCCCCCCAGCTCCCTCAGCCATTCCTCACAGGAATTGTGCTCCAGACCCTTCCCCAGACACGCTCCAGCCCCTCAATTCATTCATACATTCAACTTCATGCTTAACTAGTAAAATTACACAACTCTATTCTGTGAAACTGTTGCTTTCTGGCCAAAATGATCACAATAGCCTTTTAATGTTGGTATTTTGGGAAAAAAACAAAACAAAACAAAACACAATCTCCTTGCTCCTCTCAATTTCCCCCTTCATTCTTTTATAAGCCCCAGTAAAGCGCCATAAACGATATGTGACTTTGTTTGTTCTACTCGTAACCAACATGAAGTTTGGAAAAACCAGGCACACACCTAGGGGACAGAGCCAATTATGACAGGCGACTATAACATCCACACCTAGGGGGACACACCTAGGGGACAGAGTCAATTATGACAGGCGACTATAACATCATTTAAAGTGATGGCAGGCAGCGAGGCTGGAAGTGAGGACGGAAAGAAGGGCAAAGAGCACTCCATGAAGAGATCTGGATTAATCTGTCTTTAAAAAAAGAACAAACACACACACACCCCTCCCAGAGAGCTCAGTAAATCTGAAACAGAGACCCAAGTGGCAAAATGAAACAACATTAAGTTACCACTGATCCCAACACTCTTGATCAAGACTGACAACACAAGAGCCCAGAAAACTTAAAAGTAAAGTTATCAGCTTCCTTACAGTATTTTTCTCAAGTGCAGAGAACGGGGTGGGTACAGGCCTCTTGAGCAGTCGACTTACACAAGATAAGAGTATAAATCCCAAACATCAAAGCCTGCTCTATCTAAAAATTAGCATTGGTAACTACCCCATTCACTTCATGTTTTCACCAGCGTTCAGGAGCTGCCACAAGAGCCACTGGTGAAGAAGCACAGAGGTGGAAGGAAACGGTGAAGAAGCACAGAGGAAGGAAATGATGCCTGTTGGCAAAGGGGGACAGCCAACAGATCCCATTTACCCAAGCTGGGGAGTCATCCAGGAATTTGTATTTTAAAATTCACAACCACTACATAAAGCATACGTTAATATTTTCTGACAGAGAAGACATGTAAACCTCCATTTTTTTCCTTACAGGAGTAGCAAGTCAAGTGTTACTATGGTTAACTTGTCTTTCCACTTCTCAGGGTTGTGGAGGAAGTTACACCTGGCTTCCCAGAGTACCGATCCACTGCATGAAGGGAAAACACTCAGATGCTGTATAACTTCTAAGATAGGGCAGCTTCATTGCTAGGCACTAATGGAATTAGAGATCATTACTGTTTGACCTGTATATCTTGTATTTTCAGTGACTCAAAACCTAGCTAGACTTCCTGCCTATGGGACTGTTTGCATGGTTTCCCAGATATGTTCCCATTTTTCTACACAGCCCTACCTGGAATATGTCCCTGCTTCTTATCCTGGAGAGATATGGCAACACTACCCAGGTGACCTGTGGCTATTATTTTCCTCCTTCTGCTCTGTTCTTTCAGATTTTTCAGGAATTCAGACATTCCCCTCTCAGGTTCTAGTTAACAGTGTGTCTGTATGGTCATTGCAGTGGCAGTTTGGTGGGCCTGCCCTCCCCTCTTCCATGGCAAGGAGCCATTGGTCTGACAGCACCCACCTCCCCTAAACAACAGCCCAAGTGTTTTGAATCACTGCAGGATCAGACCAAGAATGAGATGCTGCCACCCTCCACAAGTCACTTGGAACAGCATCATTTTGAGGAGCTGAACCAACCCCTCCTGAAGCAGCCAGCAGCGAATAAACACAACTGCCTCACAGTCAGCAAGATGGAAAACAAGGACATACCAGCCAGGCTCTCCCATAACCCTGCCAGCTGCTGCAACAGCAGAATATGGGAGAAACAGCCAAATATGGGAGAAACAACACGCGACCCTTCTTTCTGCACTGGTGTGGAACAACCCAGCACCTGCACCGTCGGCAGCTACTGCACCGTGCATGGCAGCAGCTTCTGTGTGATACAAACCAACATCAGTGTGAAGTCTTGGTCCTGCTCTGTTAAGTGCTCTGCATGTTTTCAGGACTGAGACTACCAGATAAGGAAATAAATACATAAATTATACTGCAAAGAAAACGCCTACAAAGCGATGTTTGAAAGGAGTGTTATTTATGCTGCAATGCTGAGCACTCAGAAATTAGGAAATGCCAGATTTATGGCTTCTTGTGCAATCTTCATGGCTTGGCTACTTAGGAAGGGTAGCTTCTTTAGGACCGGAGATTTTTTCAGCATAAACTAACTTATGCCCACACACAAAAGTAATTTTAACTTTTTAACCTATTTGATGCCAACTATCTTTGGAAAAAAGCATCCCTCTTTGAGGATACAGCTTATGTAAATCTATTTCGGAATCATTAATCCATTTCCAGCACAGTTTCCTGTGATACCATAATCTAGTGCCCAGACCATGTGTTTCCTTGTGTCTCCTCTAATGCTCCTACGTTAGTGTCTGGGTCTGACCTCTCTGCAATGCTAGCGCACAAGGCACAAACACCACTTTACGGCTGGGACTGACGGTGGTTTTACAGACTCGGCATCCCACCCTGCAGCAGCTCGGTCACAGGGTTTTTGCTGTTCCCACTGGGACCTGCTGCCCTCTGAGCAGCCTAAACTCCTAACAAGAGTTACTGGAATTATCAGGCTCTGCAAGCAGCTCCCAGAGGCAATGACCTTCCAGAGGAAGGACACCACTCACATGGCTCCTGCTCACTGGTGAGCTCTGTACGGCTCTTCATGAACATGACTGGCCACAGCTACGCTTCCAGCTGGGGTCCTGACAATTCTGTATCCCCCTCTTCTTCCAAAAGTCAGCATCACTGTATGGAGTTGTACCAAAATCCTATTTATTCATTTTCCTCCTTGTCTAGAAATAGCCTTATTGCATTGGCACAGGTATTTTTGAAGGCAACCCCAGCCATCCAGCAAAGCAGCTGCCCTAACATACAGAAGAGCACAGTCACAGTACAACGGCTCCAGCGCCCAGCAGTTGTCCTGTACCTCTTCCATAGAATGAAATCCATCAAAATGAATCGCAGCATGATGTGGGAGGAATTACAGCGACGTGCTGGGCTGAGCTGGTGCCCAGACCCTGCCAGTCCTGGAAGATCCTGTGAGGAAAGGGAAGATTCCTATTCTGGACAGTGCGTGCTTACCCTGGAAATGTGCAGAGCCACACAAACCACCATGGCTGAGGTGGAGTAGCCAAAGTTTAGATTCAAACGTTTGGTAGAGTTATGCCAGCAGAAACCTGGAGCTCAGTATGGGTTACTCAGCAGAGCCTTTACCAATCCTCTGCATTGCCTTTAGGTACTAATTTACCTTTTTTTTAAAAAAAAAACACCAACAACAACAAAAACAAACAACCAAAACGACAATCTGAAGTGTTCAGATTCCTTGTACCACAAAAGCAGTTCAGAGACAAGAAAACATGCTGTGAAACAGGACAGCAACAGAACAGCAAATCTGATTTCTAAGGTGACTCCTGAGCCAAGCCAAAATCCTGCCTCGTAACCCCGTGCAAGCAAGGCGAGACTAACCAGGCCCCGCAACGATCCGCAACGGTGACACCTTTGCCTGCGGATGCCCAAACCCGAGAACGAGCCGGGCCTAACCGGAGAGGAACCACCCGCAGCCCGGTTTGTTTAAACAACACTGGTTCAGACTAACCACTCTGGGTAATACCAACGCAAACCAAGAGATGGCAGTCTTTAAAGAAAACAAGCCACGGCCTTCACAGCCCACGCTTTGGTTTCACTCACTGGGAAGCTGGGTGTGAGAAGGGGAATTTAACCAGAACCGGGGAAATGCAGGCAGTGGTGGGAAGTTCTGCCCCAGTCTCTGAGAAAAGCTGTTACAGGAGATCAGGAACGGGCTCAGGGGCTGGCACTGTGAAGGAGAAGTCTGGTAGAAGGGCTGTGGGGGCAAGTCAGGCAATGCCCCCTCAGGGGGTGGCCTCCCTGAGGTAACTCACCCTGGGGTACCACTGAGGGCAGCCATGTTGCCTGTGACCAGGCCCAGCAGGGTCCCACTCTCGCAGTCCTCATTCTCCTCCCCGGTTGTGGAGATTCCCCACCCTCAACCCCCATCCCCTTACAGCTGCCATGCTGCAGTGCTTGCTCCTCCCATCCCACCTTCTTTACCTGCCTCCTACCTCAGCCCTTGCCACCTCATCCGGCTTCCCCAGCCCCTCCAGCCTGCCTTCCCTCAGACGTCCATCTTGTGTTCCCAGATCCAGACTCAGCCCAACATTTCCTATCCACACCTCCCTGGCACGAGGCACACAGGGACTGTCGCAGCTCCACAGGCCCTGCCCCTGCCTGTACACCCCCAGAAGCACAACAGCCTCTCCATCCCACACGGAAAGGAAGAAGCCACACACACCCCATCACTGCCCGCTGCGAGGTAACTCACCTTGTCAGAGCCGATAAAGCACCACCTCAGGGATCCACAGACCACGTGTTACAGCTCAGCCCAAAAGGCGCTACTCTGCCTCTTTGGGCCTTAAAACGCAGGAAGCTGTGGTGAGGCAGGTGAGCTCACTTTAAAGGGTGGGTTTTTCCAAGGGTGAGCTGTTTTGCTCATTATCCTCGTGGCCCCAGCCACCTGGCTCCTCACCCAGCCGGGGCTGAGTCACCCCACAGCTGTGCCGGCTGAGCATCCCCACTCCCGCGACCTGCTCCTGCTCCTTCTGTAGGGATCCATCCGTTACCGACCGCACCGTAACGGCAGCACTCCCGCCTTCCACAGCTTGGGATCGACCCCCCGAGAGTGACTGGGAATAAATGTTCTCCTAGTTCCCGTTCGTTACTCTTTCAAAATATCAGTGACTTTTTTTAAGCGATGGAAACACCCACAGAAAATATTTAAGTGTATATAGACACATGTACCCACATATATAAACAAACATACACACATTGTACTCCAAGCACCACCTGTGGCTTAAAAACTCACACGTTTCTTACAAATCTAATAGACATTTCTGTTTTAAATTCCTCAGATGAGCAACAAAATAACCCAACTTCTTCACACAGGCTATAGGTTGCTGCAGTGGAAAATACTCCTCTGTGTCTTAAGGTCAAAACTCATTAACCAACAGTCCCTGTTCCCCTCTGCAGGAGCAGATAAACTGGGATTTAGGGTACAAATCAGCAAATTGAGGGAGTACCAGGTTGCCAGTTCGAAACAGTCAGACACCATCCCAAAATGTGTTGCACTGTTAAATGGAAAATAAAGGATACCACAGATGCTTCTAATAATTCCAGTTTCAAGTCAATTTTCCCTCCTTTGTCTTAAAGAGCTTTTGATGTGTAGTCACAATATTGTCTCTCTGGTTTTAATAATTTTATATTACCTCGGCAATATAACTGTCCTGAAATATACTGAACTTTAATCTTTGAGAGATCAAACAGGAAGAAATATGATGGGATAGAGTGACTGACCTGGGGGCAATATTCTCTCCTCCTATAAAAGATAGCCCACAGCAAGATAAAAATTGCTTCTCGGATTCCATGAACATCACATCTTAAAGAGAGGCTTTCAGGCCTGCAGAGAGAGCAGACTTGGGCCACAAAAAAAAAAAAGGCAAAAAAAAAAGCGCCATTGAAGATGTAGCCAAAAGCAAGCAGGCTCGCAGAGAACTTGAGGATGTGGTTTGGGTGACTACACGCTTTAAGATTGGTCCCAGCACCCTCAGACCTCCTCGGTTTAGCCGTGTTCTGCAGGTCTAACAGCTGGGAATTGTTTGGCTACTGTCTTCTCACCGGAATAAACGTGCTGGCTCTGGCTCAAGCGAAAGAAATAGCCAGGACAAAGGTGCAAGGTTACAAAGCATGACAACGTTGTGCTATCTGGGGAGGGGAATTTAGGAATCAGGACGCAGGTCTTAGGGACACAGAGGAGATGCTCTTTCATAACACAGCTAGTGCTTCCTCTCCCAAAGACGTTTGCTCTCCATTAGCTTAATGCTCATTTGCCTCGTTTTTCCACTGAGGTTCTCCAGCAGAACCAGGTGGTGAAATTCAGCTTAGCATGGCCTCTCGTTCCACTCCCTGACCACAGATTGATGATGGATTCATATCCTAAAGAAACACTGGTTAAAATACTGTAACATACAGTGAAGATGCTGTATTTTCTTCTGGCAAATTAAAAAAACAAAAAAACAAAAAAAACCTTTTTTGGTTCATTGTAGAAGGTTGGAACAAAAGGCAGGTTTTGTACAAAATAATTCTTTTAAACAAACATGTTCATGTGTCTCTGCTGGCTTGGGAACCTGCTTTATACACACTCCGTGCATGCATCAGAACCATTTGTGAACCTGTGCTCCAAGATCAATTTCTCACAGGGACAGACTGAAGGTTCCGGGTTTCATCGAGTTTGTTAAAACGCGTAAGGACCCTTCAGAAGGTGGAAAACCTGATTCAGACATGACTAAAATCAACACAAAGACTCCTGGGGATTTTAGTGTGTTTTACCCCAAGCCATAAGGACTTTTTTTCTCCAAAACTGGCCTTCCTATGAGATTACCATCCTTGCCACTCGTAGACAGTCCTGCAGCTTTACTGTGTTCATGAATTTCTAGTTAATATATGTAATTTATAACTAGTTATTGCATCTTATGCTTGCGTGGGGAGGTTGCATGATAAAACCACAGCTACCATAGTGCTTTGAGGTACCCAGCACCTAGGGTGACATGGTGTGCAAGAACAGCGGGTACCTTAGCCCACCACCCTCTTCCCACCAGCACTACCCAGTGCCCCCTGAGAGTCAGCCCTGGCTACGTAGCTCGTCTTCTCAGCCTGAGCTGCGCCTGGCCTACCTTGGCCAAGCCAGGCCTAACGGTATGAAACAGAAGAAAATAGGTATTCTTTGGTCAACCAACTCCACTTTGTGAGGAGGCAAACACAACGTGGAGTGAATCCTGCCAACGAGCCAAATACCTCCGGATAAATGCAGTAACTAGAGCCAACAGATGTTGAAGGTACTCATGCCATGGGATTGGGTCCATGGGGAACAGCATGTGTTTGTACTTGAGGCAGTTTGTGTATCGCCTGCCTTACCGTCAGGAGTGGTTTGAGTTAGGTGGACGTTTTCAAGTTCTCCTGGCGAAGGTAGGTTACAGAACGGTACTGGAACAACAAGCAAATGTAATAGAGTATTTCCAAGCCTCCAACCTTCTTGGACAACCTTATTCATGCAAAGCAAAAATAGATTCCTTTTTGACAGTTTTCTCATGCTCTGGATAAACGTATGCTGGTATTTCTGCATTTCCCAGCCCAAATTTCTGCTTTACCTTCTGCTTTCAATCCAGAGAACGCAGAAAACCACTATAATCACTCCTCTGTGGGAACAAAGGATACAAATCTCCATTTCAGACTCTGCATTTTGGTCTTTAAATCAGAAAATATCTCTTTTCTTTTACAGAAATATAAGCTAACCTGGAGGGAATGAGATTCTCCAGACGGAGAAGGTTTACTAACCAGTGTTTATGCGGAGTTTTATTTCCAAACCTCTAGAGCTTCTCAATCCATTACTGCATTTCCAACAGTCTTGGCTGTCCTATCTCTTTGAAAGGAAGAAGGGATGATGATTCTAGCATGTAGCCGTAGGAATCTGGAAAATTCCCTCTTCTTCTGTTTGCCACAAAAAGAGCTTTCATCTGTATGCCTGCATTCCCACCTGAGGAGTAATTCCTTAATTTCTGGCAACATTTATTTTCCACATTATCTAATTGGCTTTTAGAAGATTTTCCCCCTCTAATCTCTCCCCCATGAATTTCTGCCTCTCCGCGTTAGCGTTTGTTCCCTATGCCTCGGTTGTGAGCCAGAGGGTGATTTCAGCCCCTCCGTTCACACACCTCACCCGCTGAGAGAGGCAGAGAAGGGCAGGAAGAGGGCTTTGCCAGAGCTTTCAGGTGTGTTGTTCAGTGCTGGTTTACATCTGTGAGTCTAAAAACATTTCAACCTTAAGGACCCAGCTGGCTGAAATAAAGGGAAAACCCAAAGTTGAGCTGTGAGTGGGCTTGCATAGCTCCTGCTTTTTTAACATAAAACCACAAAGTGTGCGAGGGACTGTTTTATGACTCCCCTTGCTGCTCCGCTAAGGAGTAGCTTACCGCTTCCCTATCAGGGCGATTAAAGCCAAGTAGGCAAAGTCGCAGCTAAGCTCACCCGCCTGAGACGCAGTCCCATGGGAGCCACGTGGGCCTGGTGCTGGTATGAGGGTGGGTTGACTCGAGTTGCCCTCACAGCATCGAACCGAATTGTGGCATTATGCCTAATACATTCAGATTTGACCCGACGGGACACATGTCACTTCTCATCCCAACTGGCAGAGACCATGTGTCCAGATGTCTCGTGAGCTTGTTCCATGGCTGCCTCTTCCAGCCCGGGGAGATGAAAAGAGCCTCCGGAAGATTGTCTTCACACACTCACTCAGTGAAGGCTGTTGCTTGGCAGTGATGAGCAAACACTTTGGTATCACTGATCATTGTGTCTCCGTTTCAGCCATGTTTTTGCACAAATATTGGCATATCAGCTATGGCCCAGAGATTCTTGTTTCTCCACTGACTTCATTTACAGCGCGTCCTTTACCAAAGACTTCGCAGTAACAGCATGACATAAGGACCACAGACTTGTCTGTCTGCACATCCTTTCTTCTGCAACCAGACATGTATGAAGTGAGAGACTGTCTTTAAACTGGCACTGTTGACATTTCAAGCCTTTAATGGTTCAGGCTAAGAAATCCCATAGGAAAAATGGCTGGAAAAAAAAGGCTTCTTCCTTCTCAGCGCGTTTGATGCACAAGAACTGTTTGCACTGATGCAACCACTTGAAAAAGGAGGCAGGAGTAGATGGGAGAAAAGATGGATCGAGACGGACTATAACAGAGTTACTGTCTGTTGAACACGAGGCCAAGCGAGCACTGCAAAGCTGTGTATGCCTGCAAGTGAGAAAGCAGCTCCCTAGTCTCTGGTTATGGTAAAAGCTACGCCCAGAGAAAAACATCTATCCATTCCTGTAGAACACCTCTGTTCGGGAGCAATTTTTTAGCATTTGAGTCCAATTGATTAACATGATATAGAAGTTAATAAAACACAATTATTGTCTGAATATGCAGTCAACCCCAAACTTCAGCTAACATGTAAGGCATTTTCATTACCGATCCAGATGCAAATTGAATCCACATGGAATCTGACATCTCAGGTTCATAAAGTACCTCCAAAGTCACAAAAGTACGTCCTTACTATACAGTTACCGATGGATCTGCAAGCAGTTTCATGCCCATGCAAGGGAGATGAAGGCTCCGGATGCAGCAGCCACGCACCGTGCCGTGAGAGCTCGTACGATGGAGCAGGACGGGAGACTTAAGCGAGGGGCTGAAAGGGTGATGCCGGCCCTTGGTACGGAGCTAAATGGCACTGATGAGATCGTGGCAAATGCTGCATCGTTCTCCCGCTTCTTGCGTGTGCTCTGCAAGTATCTGCACAGCCAAATATTCATTTAAGCCTCTGTTCGTCACCCCTCGGTAATCTCTCTGCAAAGACGACTTGCAAGACCCTCACGGCCCGTAAGTGAGCACTGCAGCAGGCTCCCTGCCTGAGCTGAGCGAGCACATCTTGGCTCTCCGTTAAATGCAAAACTTTTCAAGTATCTTACACCAAGATGGAGGAAATCCCGTTACGTTTATGTTAAAACAATGTTTTAATAAACAGCAGCATAAAATAATCAGTGTTTAATATCATCTCTGGCATGTGAAATACAAAAATGCACGTATCTTAATTATAAAATAGCCTTTGTTATTACATTTTCATGCTTGCCTAATTGAAATGCCCATAATTAAAAAATCAATCATCAAGTAATACAGTGATTAAACGCATGCAGTGAAAAACGAAGAAAAATATTTGTATAAGGTAGTGGCTGAGTATCACCATAATATATTTCAAGAACATCTACATCAGGTTAAAAATAAAAAGAAACAGA
This sequence comes from Eurypyga helias, assembly GCF_000690775.1. Lineage (NCBI taxonomy): Eukaryota > Metazoa > Chordata > Aves > Eurypygiformes > Eurypygidae > Eurypyga > Eurypyga helias. The sequence continues at coordinate 10,649 of NW_010268976.1, forward strand.
CCAAGATATAAAATGCAGAGATGTATTTTCACTTCTGCTGTACAAAACATCATCACACTTTTGTGCAAAAAGATAAAAAATAAAGTCATATTATACAACATTGTCAACTGAGCAGAAGGTTGTTGCCGTTCCGTGTACAATAAAAATACTATTCAGTACAAAAAAGTCTGTGAAAAACTGTAACGTACACAGCACTTCTGTAACTCATTAAAGTGGTTTCAAATGAAGAATCGAGGTTGCTTATACCTGAATGATTTTTTAGTAATTAGACAAATGTCGTATTTCTAAGCTGAAAGTTAACACTAATTCACATTATCAGACTCGACAGCCAAAACTGCTATCAACGGACCTGCTGCCTGACGGAATGTGAGTTTCCCCTTTTTCAGGGTTACTGGAGTCGTAGTCAGTGAAATTACACATTGATCCAAAACAATAAATATTCCTGGGAAAACTGATTGTCATATATAAAATTGCGGTTTGGAGCCTTTCCATTAAACAGTTGCATAGCAACAAAAGGATAGGGAATTTCTGCCCTAACTACTAGACTATGAAACGTTGTCTTTGAGTAAGTTGGTTCAGGTCCTGAAATTAAAGCACTTTAATTTCATTTCCTTTAAGGCAATTCCTTAAAACTCCAGCCATCTTTAGCAGCCACTAGCAGATGATTTTTGTAGACTGCAAGCTGGTCACTCAAGCTATTGTGCTGTCATATAAATGACTTTCGTTTGCTCCGAATCGGAACTCAGACTCCCAACTTAACGAAAGAGCAAAATCCTACCTGAAGTAATTTATTCAGCTCTCAGATCACATCTTTGAAACACAATCCTTGACTGCAAAATTTACAAATATTTTCCCTGGCTATTGGAACTGAAATTGCACACCCAGTAGATCTCCGAATATTTGCATCTCCTAAAAAAGAGACAAATATTAAAATATGTTTTCAGCATAAAAAAAAGTTTCTGTGATTTAACCCACATCAGAGGTCTAAAAAGCTGTGAAAAAGCCTAGGATAAAATGGTTTTTATTTAAAAAAAAAAGAAGAGTCCCCCTTCCCCTTTCTGAATTGTCGGCGGCACTTAAAGAAACAGCGCGTCCATTGAGAAAGCTGAGTATTCATACCACAAGGATCTTTGTCTGGTTGAGCCTGCCCATCCTGTTAAGCAGTTTAACTTCACAGAAGATACTTGCTGCGATGTCTGTTACACAACCAGAAGAATCTTTAATAAAATATTTGAATATAAATCTTTTCTACGCCTTTCTAGTTGGTCCTGTAAATAGTTTTATTTACAAAGGCCTCGCTTATTTACAATTCAGCTGAAATCATAGATTCATTAGGTCCATGGATGCTGGAGTCTCCTAATAGGGAAGACTGCTTCGAGTCAATTTTGTACGGTTTTTGAGTTTTATTTCCAAAAACTGTAATACCGATTCCCCCTGGATGACTAGGAATCGACATGTGAGACAGCAAAGGGATATTTGCTTCCTGGTTGGATCCCGAAGACGGCAAACTAGTGACGTGACCCGTGCTAGTCGACCCACTGGCGCTGCTCGGAGAACGACTCTTTGGAGGAGGACAGTGCTGGATTACCCTGGGTGGACCTTGTGGTTGATAGTGGGCAGCTGGGAAAGCAGCATATCCTGGCGGAATTGGGTACCCATTGATCGGGATGTATCGCTGGTTTTGAGGTATGGGCGGGCCGATGAAGCCGGCGATTTGACCTTGTGGTATACCTTGTGCTGGGAACATGTAGTTAGGGTACCTGGGGTTACTGAGATTGCTAACCGGACTGGCGCTGAGGGAAGTTGTCTGAGTGGTGGCATTCCCACCAGAAGGGGTAGTAGAACTCGTGTGACTTGAAAGACCCTCCCACGAGCGCAGCCTGGCATGGATTTCCTTAAATCGTGGCCTGCGGGATGGCAGATCATGCCAGCACTCTGTCATCAGGCTATACATTCTGGGAGGACAGTCTTCAGAGCATGGCAGCAGTTGTCTTTTCCTGATCATCTCTATGACTTCTTGATTACTAAATCCGTAATACGGTTGAAGTCCAAAGCTGAATATTTCCCACAACACAACTCCAAAGGACCAAATATCTGAATCGGAGGAGAACTTGCCGTACATGATTGCCTCCGGTGGCATCCAGCGAATTGGCAAGAGAGACTTGTTTTGAACTCTGTAGTAATCTGCCGAGTAGATTTCCCTCGAGAGTCCAAGGTCTGAAATCTTCACATGAAGTTGTTCTCCAATTAAAATGTTACGAGCGGCGAGATCTTTATGGACAAAAAAATGACTTGCTAAGTACTCCATCCCTGCCGCAATCTGGACTGCAATATGCAGGAAATCCCCGTGGTCCAGGCTGGATTTTACAGTCCCATCCTCGTCGCTGCTGCACCCAACATCTGAATGCGGCGAGCGCATGATGAGAAACTCATGGAGGTCTCCTTGGTTCATGTACTCGAAAAGCATGCAGACGGGCTGCTCCTGGGTCACAACACCTAAGAGGCAAACGATGTTAGGGTGATGGAGCTCGGCCATGAGAGAGGCTTCCTGCTGGAACTCTGCCCACTGCTGGGGGTTGTTAAAGTCTTTCAGTGTCTTGATGGCAACGAGCTGAGCATGATCCATGCCTGGAAGGTAGAGGTGCCCTTTGTAGATCTTGCCGAAAGCACATTCACCCAGTTCTTCCATGAAACGAACAGCAGACAGAGGCAACTCCTTTGCCTTACTCTGTTAAAGAAATGACAGGAAAGACGTGTCAAGAAAAACAGGTCTGAAAACGTATTTTTAAAAGACCTTTTTGCAGGGGACACTTGAGAGCCAAGCAGAGTAGCACGGGAACTCCCAGGGCTGCATATCCACAGAATCACAGAAACATAGAGCGGTTTGGGTTGGAAGGGACCTTAGACATCATCCAGTCCCAACCCCCCTGCCAGGGGCAGGGACACCTTCCACTAGACCAGGTTGCTCCAAGCCTCATCCAGCCTGGCCTTGGACACTCCCAGGGATGGGGCATCCACAGCTTCTCCAGGCAACCTGTCCCAGTGCCTCCCCACCATCTCTGGGAAGAATTCCTTCCTGATATCTAATCTAAACCTCCCCTCTTTCAATTTAAACCCGTTATCCCTTGTCCTGGCACTACAGGCCCTTGGAAAAAGTCCCCCCCAGCTTCTTTGTAGCCCCTTCAGGTACTAGAAGTTGGCAGCGGTTCGGCTCAGCCCTGAGACGCGGGCACTGATGCGACTACCTCAGCCCCAGGCCAGAGGGACACCAGTGTCCGGACATTGGCAAAGGTCGGGCTGAGTGCTGCTTCACCTCTCTGTGCCCCCTGTTCCAAACCTCAGTGTAGATATTACTTCTTACCCCCTACAACGATCAGATAAAAGCAGTAAGTATTAGATCTAGATATATGCAGGAACCATCAGCATTTCAGCAAAGGCATTTATATACTTAAAATTGAATCTGACTAATTTCAGGAATTGTGGCAATTCCCATACTTTCAGTAAGTACACGCTGAAGTGTTTTCTGGGACAGGGCCTAAAGTTTTAGCAGAAACTTGATTTTTTTTAAGCTATAAGCTTAAAGTGTCCATAAGATTAGTAGCTTTTTAAGCTACTAAGGAATCGCCTTATAGCCAATTCCTCCTCAACTTTGCCATTACCCCTTCAATGTACAGTTGAGACTATTTCTGAAACACGCAGTACGCAGTCAGTTGGAAACATGAGATAGTGGTCAGGAAGGAAAGCAATCTTTTTAACACCCCTGCTGTTATTTTGGGTGCATATTCACTCCTAGGCCACAAAGACGACGTATCGTTTTCGGATGTTAACTTCCACATGCGTTTGTAATCCCTCCACCCAGACCCACTCAGTTAGGGTCCGGAGTACAGCCATAGGTAGTAATTTGAGGCTAATGAGTTTGGGATCTATGTCTCGTAAATTGGTGTAAACACTAGCATTTGCATTCCTGAGATGGCAGCTTTACACCGGCAATCTAGGAAAAGAACTGACGTTTTCAACAATCATTTAAAAACAGCAGTTTAGAATAAAGGAATTCTAACCGTATTGAACAATTAACCACTTTTAGACAAATACTGCAATAATAATAATAATAATAGTAATAATAATAATAATCCATTAAAGCAGGCAGCCAGTAGACTGTATGGTGATGGCAGGAAATTAGCTATATTGTTGAGGAGCAGATGGTTTATATTATACAAATCCTTTAGGCTAAAACTTGTTTAGGTCTGGCATATTGTAAATTATATTTCAGTAATGAAAGTGAAATGACCTCTGTCTGACCTGAGGCTGGGTTCGTCTGTTTGAACCAACACAGTGGAAAACTATGAAAGAAAATGAAGTCATAAAGTTTTGGCAGGAAGGGCTCATTTCAAGTTAAGCAGTTATAAATCTGCTTAGTTTTTGTTTGACAAGTATTTGTCATACATTGGTGTACAAAATGTAAAGAAGTGTAAAATACATCGGAGGCAGCACGCCAAAGTAAACCGAGCACAAAGGGAGAGCAGCAAGAGTGAAGCCCACCGCCTCTATCTCTCTATCGGCTCCTTCCATTAGGTGAACGACAAGAGGGGCTCAGTTTATCCTATTTTTTGAAGGCAATTAAAATCCCTTAAAACTGAAATAGGCTTTTGGATGAAACGCTAACATTTTTATTTGCATGAGCAAACGCACGTCTACCTCAGTTGGCGCCTGAAGCCTCAGCGTGTTGTTACCCAAAGCTGACATTAATACGGGATGCAGTATTTAAAAACAGGATTCGACTTCCTTTCTTTTAAAATTTTGTTTGAAAGGCAATCAAAACATCTCAGACAGGCAGAGCTGGGTTTCCCAGTGGGCAAACACAGAATTAGCATAAATAAGATGGAAAGCTTGTTGCAGCACTGAAACACAAACAGAAAACAGCGCGTTCTACGCCTGCAAACACTGCAGGGCGAGCTGCTTTCCTACGTGCTGCGCGCACAGCGCCGGCGCGTCGGCAGCCCAGGTGGAAACTGGGACGGTTCCCACTATCTTCAGTGTAGCCAGGACTGCACCCCAAATACCCAGTGGAACGGGGACCAAGAAGCAAATCCAAATTCAACCAAGCATTCCATGGAGGCTGGATGCAAGATGGGAGTTTTGACACTTAGGTAATTAAATGGGTTTTGTACCAACATTTGATACACAGCGACCCTGAGCCGAATACGAAAGATGAAATGAAGAACTTCAAAGAAAAATCAAGATAAATTCACTGGGCCAGCGGGGGGGGAGTGAGGAGGTAAAATGTAACACCAGGCCAAACTCTGGCTGACCACCCTGAACAGACACCCTGCATGACGGCCCAGCTGGCACCCCCCATCAGCACCAAGGCTATTTAAAGCAGGAATCCTGGTGTCAGCAGTGCGCCGTCGGTGCACTCTGTCCTACTAATGGGCAAAAGCAGCCCTGCATGTTGCAGCACCGAAACGTCTAGATTTGCTGTCGCTGACTCAAAAAGACTCTCCTCCTCTTTCTGTGAGCCGGTGCTGAGCTGGAATTTTCCTCTGCAACAACTTTCCGTGTCCAGCCCTGCTGCACTGAGACTGTGGCTCCATGGACACGCTGGGCAGCGCCCCTGGAAAAGCAACAACTCTGGGTGGCACAGCTCCATCCATCCCTGCCCTCGCAGTGCATCTCCCTCCCTGTATCCCACGGGATACAGCTACTGAAGTAATTTTCCTTAGACTGCCACAATTAACTCTCTGTAACTCTATATCCTAGTGGAAGGTGTCCCTGCCCACAGTCTTTAAGGTCCCTTCCAACCCAAACCATTCCGTGATTCTATGATAACCTAATTCTATAAACTTGACACTGAAGAGCAAGTAATAGCAGCACCTCATAGCTGCTATATTGAACTTAAGAAGAAACTACTCCAGAATTTATTCAGAATATAACTCCTGAAATACAAGGGCAACCTCTCCTGATGCTGAGTGATTAGCTCTGGTGAAAGAACACCTATTGACGTTTGAAAATTTGAGTTCACATTGCTGAAACTCAAGAAAATCAGAATTTGGATTCACTTTGCTACGTCATTTTCTAACAAACATAACAGTGTACTCAAAGGCATGTCTGCCTGTTTGATGTGCTTCAGTCTGCGTAGTTTCTGTTCCAACCCCTTGTAGGTATTGATTTTCACTCTGAGATGCTTCAGAAGAACAATTTCCATCACGCTGTGGCAGAGAATTGGCATGGTGTGAAAAGCAAGACAACTACTCCTTCCCAGGCATTATTCCGCCCGTAGGTGGCAGAAGGCAGTTGCAGCCCTGAGATGGGGGATCCATTCAGGTTTGCAAATCGGCTGCCCTGCCAATAAACAAGGGGCTCAAGGTTAATCACGCTTAAATCTTAAATGATTTTTAAAAAATGCTTCATGAACCTGGGACTAGAGCGAAGCAAAGCAATACCAGCAACGACAGCCGCTGTGCATCAGCTGTGCTGGCCAGAACGGCAGGCAGAGTTTTGAGGCTCTGTTTTGGGAATTTCTCTTTTTAATTGAGAACGGGTAAGCCTGAAAAAACACGAAACAAATCTTTCCGAAGTGATTTCAGCTGAGTGAAAGATGACTACAGCAGCTCCGTGAGAAAAGTCTCTTGTGAAAATGCTGAATCACACCTTTATCTGCACTTTCTAACTTAAATGAGGCAATTCAGAGATGCTTCAGGAACGGGTTGCTTTCCTTGTGACAAACCCCCTCCATCTCCTATTTCTCCAGACACATGGACACACAGGAATTACCTCTTCTCGCTGCTCCTAAGGAAAGTCCTCACAGAGGTTTCAGCTAAAGGCACCAGCAGAAACCGCGAGTTGGAAATCAGGGGAACATTTCAGCGCTGAGTTGATCAAAGCATTTCGCTCCCTGCCTTTACAGACAGCGAACGTGGAAGCAGAAATGAGGGGTTACCTTTGGTTTATAGGCGTTGAGCATCGACATCTCCACATTTTGCCCCCTTACGTGTTTCGGCTGCCTCTGAACGGGAGGGGAGGACGACTTCTGATTGTTGCGACAGATGCAGATGAAGAAGAAGAGCAAGGCTATGGCCAGGGGAATAGTAACGCTCGGCACCAGGATATACAGGATTTCCATTTTATTTTTTTCCTTGGAATCCTTATAATCTGGTTCAGAAAAAAATCCAAAACAACAACAAGACAATGAATGAAGAATCCCACAGAGTCAAATACATCCCTGGGTCAACTAGAATTAAGAAGAATAAACCATCCAGGTAGTACTATTGCAATCTACCTTGAATGCTGCTTTATTTCCTTATTATTAACAGAGCAATTATTTTGTTGGGTAACATTTCTGTAAGAAGACAGACTGGCTAGGAACTATTTCCCTGCGGCCTGTCAGTCTGAACCTACTTACGGTCGTTGAATAGCTGAATAGCGTGAGCGGCCGTTGCTTGGGGTAAAATGGAGTGATGGTCCAACACAAGCCCACGGAAAAGCTAATTTCTAACACAGCTCATGGCAGGAAGGCTCTGATGGGATTATGGACTCTATTTTAATACATACATTGGGTTTTGGTGCCACAGTTTCCTTAATCCAACAGAAATGTGGGGAGCTGTTAAAAAGGATAGTTTTATCCCCTCATCTATTTCCACCCTCCTGTTCTCAGCATCTCCTAAGCATGGGCCAAAGCGTTTGTGTGGCCACCCAGGGCACTGCAACAAACGATGTGCAACTGAAACCCTACTTTCTAGTGAGTTTTAGGTGCAGGAGCAGGACTATTAGGGTCTCTGAGCAGAAGAAAGGGAGAACACCTGGGAAATAGGAGGGAATGCACTCACATGGCAAGAAACAGAGAGAGCAACCCTGGTTTTTATCCCAAAAGTCAGGAAAAGTGGTTCAAAAAGTCTGGACACAGACAAAAGCTGTAACATAATCTTTAAAAAAAAAAATCTTACACACTGAGGACTTGGTCTTAATAGGATTGATGACATAATGGGAAAACCCACCCCTCTACCAACTGTACCTTCTGGCCGGACTGCTCTGAGCACAAGGACGCTGAAGCCTGCTTTGCTCTGCTCTTTCCCAGGAGCATTCATAAAGTTTAAGATATAATTACGCACAGATTAACACACTAACCATAGGGCACCCCGGGAACTTGGAGTTTCCCCCTGAGCTGCAGGACTGGTGGCCGCAGCCTGGTTGTTTCCGAGGGAGATGGTGAAGGTCTGCATCAGGCTTAGCGGATTCTGGCAGAACGGGGAATGTTTTGTTATTCCTACAGGGTCATTTCAGTTTGTTTGCCTGTGTTTTCCGGGCTGGATTTGTAGAAGTGCTTAGCGGCCCACACAGATACCATTTTATGCATTTAATTAAACATGAACTTGATCTGAAGCTTGGGTTGGACTCAAATTGTGACAGAGGCAAAGTTCAAACAGTTCTGGATGCCACTTTGCATAACCTCTCCCCTCTTACAGGCTCGTGCTGTCCTGCTCCCCCCACGCTCCTTTTTGATAGTTCTTTTTAAATTGTGCCATCTGTTTTTTAATTGAGAGGAGAGGTAGCCCAAATATTTCTATGGCTTTTGGGAAGCAAGAGGACTACAGCACTGTCCTCCTCACAGTCCGCCTGTGCCTAGCAGAAGGGCAGAAAAAGGAAGGATCAGCACGAGGCAGACGGAGACCTGGGCACTAGTTCATCACCTGAGCTATTCCAGTCAAAGGGAATTATTATTCTTATTAAGTAGCAGCCCCTGCCGTGAAGCCTCATTAGGTTAATAGGTTTCTTGGGAGCTACCCTAATTAAATCCATTTCCCATGTAGGCAATGTCCTGGTGAGGCAGGAGGCACAATACTTTTTAAAACGTGCCTGAAATGGCTCTTTCAGCCAGTGCAAAACCAGCAGAACGCAAGTCCCGCATGGTATTTTGGTTTTAATATGCAGATTAGCATTTAGCAATTAAATTACTACTCACCTGATAGCGCCCTGTTTGTCTGTATTGAGAATAACAATGCTGTGTAACCCTGCTGTACAGCGAGTGCCATTTAAGGCAGGAGTGAGAGGTAATTAAAACCCTTGTCAGGAATTCTTCAAGCCAGCCAGCCTGTCTCATTCATCATCTAGTAAAACGTTCAAATCCGAGACTTCTGCAACACATCCAAAAGCATCCTGCTTTCAGCTAGTTCAGACCAAAAGGCCGAGCCAGCCCTGGGATCTCAGAGCCCATCTAAAAGGGGCCTGGCAAGCGGCCCCCCCCATCAACTCTTAATTACCCAATTATCCAGAAGTCGCGGAAAACACAAAAAGCACATGGCTGCAAGGTTGTGCAGCCACAGTGCAGCTGGAGCACGGGGCTCACCAGCATCGCTGGGGGTGGACATGCAGAGTCCCCTGAGCTTGTCCAAACCCCCTGGGGCTGCGCTCCATCCCCTCACCCAGCCCAGGCAGCCGTGTAGCTCCCGAGCGGCAGAGCCAAGAGCCGACAGTGGGCGAAGGGGAGTCCTGCTGACTGCTACTTAGGTCCAGATTTTTGTGCTGAAGGGTTGGAAAAAGATCTCCAGAACAGTTTATATAGATTGAGCTACTCTCCTGTAGTCAGTCTATCACTGTGCCTAATTAACAGGAAAAATAACAGCAGTTAAATGCCCTGAAATAACAGTAAAAGAGATACAGGACTCTAAAAAGGGTTAGAGAGGGTTTGAGATGCACATGAGACAGCCCAGACCGCCTCCCTTTCCCCTGATCTACGCTTTCAGTAAGATCATAATTTAGACCCCATTTTGGCATCGATTCCCATCTTTCCATTAATTGAAAAAGACTCAGGAGCAGGCTCAGAACATGTCTCACTGCAGGAATGTTCATAACCACAACCAGAAATAATTTAATTTGGTTCTGGCTATCGAACAGTAACATCAAAAGGTCTCTCCTTTCCAAGGGGAAAGGTAAAGTTACTGTGACAACTTGTAGGCAACATAAAACTTTGTGTGAAACTCTGTGCCATGAGTTTCCAGAACATCACTGGGTGCATTTCTGGCATTTCCATGCACATAGCTGTATTTTTTTTCTTGGCACGCCACCAGTATTGGTATTTTTAAATGCGGATAAAACAATTAGGAACCGTTTGTTCAGGTCTTCCATCCACTTGCCCTGGGTCTCAGAAAAGCAGAACAAAATGAGTGCTAAATCTCTATTTTTGTTCATTCTGCAATACCAAAATGCAGCCAGGGCAGTTCTGTAAACACAAACCTAAAATACAGCTAAGGGGAGCTGGCAAGATGAGCTCTGGTTTTAACCACGGCCTGAGCTCTGTTAAGCGAGGTTTGCATTTATTAAAATGGCTCTTAATAAACACAGCAAAACGGAGAACGTTTTATAACCACCTTGTGGATCAGTGTCAACAGTGCAACTTCTGTAACCTGACTTAATCTGGACTAAGGACTGCGTGTGGATGCTAACGGCAACCCGGAAAGCCTGGGACGCCGGGGCTGGTAACGCGCGGCTGCTCCATCCCCTTCTGGGCTGCGCTCAGGCGTTCCCTAGCGAAGCATTTTCATGCCACCGCTTTGCCAGCTGCGTGGGCAGGAAGTGCTCAAAGGTCTCCTCAGGCCGGGAGGGGATGCTACAGCCTCAGATACAAACACTGTAGGTGGCCTTTCCTGCAGCTCTCTTTCCAGGGATTCATCAAAGACCCTGTACACAGCAACCCGAGCTCCTGTTCTGCAGGATGGCTGTACAGCTGCGACAAACCAATTCCCCTTTCTGTTCCAAAGCGAAACATAAAAAAAGATCAGTAATTACCACATGCCGGGACGTCACAAAGCTCAGACTTAAAGTTCTCGTCTAAGGTGAAGCACCACGGGGCGTCCTTCTGGTTGCCCGGGTTGCGGCAGTAGGAGTGGCCCCCGTTGAGCTCGGGGTACCTGATGGCGGTGAAGGTGTGGGTGTGGGGGTACTGCGAGTTCCACGGCTGGCACTGCCGCCCCGACCTGGTCACGCTCACCGTCCCCCGGTAATCTACTCCTGTGCTGTTGTAGCATCTGTGGTCTGAAAAATAATAAATAGAAATCCAAAGCAATGGTTGGCGGAGGCAAGGCAGAGCTTGTGTCGCCAGCATCCCCCAGCCCCAGCATGCAGATGCTGGCCCGGGGCTGGGAAACCTGGTTTGGGAGCACGGGCTCCCAATTTGCTGTGGCTGTAACGCAGGGCCTGCTTTGCATTCACATTCCTGGGAGGATTTAAAGCTTATGCTTCTGTAATGAAAACAGCTTATGCCAAGCGTTTTTAATATAAGATACACAAAAGAAGTAAAAACTACAGTGGGAACCTGAATTGCAGCCATTTTCATGTGAAGGTGGAGAATTTGTGGGAGCCACATTTTATATTGGGCTACTGAGGTGCATAAGGGCTGTGAAGAGGCTGCAGCCCAGCCTGATCCAAGAGCGAGCTCCGCCGATGCCTACGATGAGGCAGGGACAGCCCCGGCCCCTCCTGACACGCAGCCCCGTTCTGCACCCACTGGCTTGCGGGAGCGCATCGGGCTGCTGCGGGAGGACGGGGAGGCTGAACCTACCCACGTTCCTCAGTATTCCAATGCTCACACTGTCACTGTTTCCTACTTGGCATTAATTAGAAAAGACCTGAAACCGATCGAGAGCATTACCGTGAGCCCAGAGGTGGCTAAAGAAAAAAATGAAAACGCATTTCGGAGTAGTGAGGGGAAAAGTGTGGGAGCCGGGTAATGCGAGAGCACGGCGCCTGCGAGCTTCCAAAGCCCAGCACTGGCTCCAAGCTGATGCACAAACCCTTACAGCCAACCGTTTCCCAGCGGTATTTCTTTTTTGTACGGAGAAACAGGCGGTTTTCACTTACTTTTATTTATGGGATCTGCCATTGGAATCCCAATCCGGATACAGTTGACAGCTTCGGGGCTATCTGGCTGAGGGAGATCTTCGCAGTTGGGCAGCTTTAATCTCATCAGAATCATGGGATTAGATCTTGCAAAAATATACTCTGTCTGACAGAGGACGTTTTCCAGAATTTCGCACTCATCGCGGCACAGGTCTCGTGGCTTGGGAGCTGCCGAAGTCTCGTCGCAGTAGGGGAAGGCGTAATGGCACAGCGAAGGAATAGCAAACTGGGAGCATTTATCCGACAAATGGCTGGAAGTGCCAATCATGGTGAAGGCAGCTGTAAAATATACAAAAGGATTTTACTTAACCCGGTGGGATTCTTATTCCTGTGCTCTCGCCTTCCCAGTATAACCCTCACTTCCCATTGCGACTATCATTTTCAGATGTTCAGGTGATGAACGGGCCTTCCACAAACACAGAGCGCTAATTACATTAAAAGTTATTAACGATGCTGATTTCGCTGACAGAGGAAATACATCTGGTTTTCAACATGGGATTAACGTTAAGCACGTTACCAAAACCCCAAACCTAATTATACCTTTGTGTTCCCCTAAAAATCTTTTATAGCAACTGGCAGTCATATAATATTTCAATGCATTTTACCCGACAGGTAAACCCCAAAGTTCCCAGAGGGCGCAGGCTGACAGTACCAGCACCTGGGTGGAAGATGACAGCTTTCATACCGTCCCAAACGACTTTTGAAACCAACTGGCGTAGGATTGTGAGCTGCTGGCTGTAGAGAAATCATTTGCCTCCCCTGTCAGCAATGCAAAAGCCTTTTTCTCTACGCTGACGGTGTTTGGAGACAAAGGAAGAACGCGCTAGGGGGAAGGGAAATTTGGAATATTCTGACAGCAAGAGAAAATCTGAATAGAGAGGGGACGATTACCATGGTTAGGAAGTGGCCAAGGTTAATTTATATTAAAAAAAAATGGAGAAGTATCACAATATCTAAGAGGCCTCAGATTGAATTCAGCACCCCCATCAGCATAGCACCTCCCACAAAAAGGCTGAAAACCGGTTCTTTACCAATCTAAAGGAAAAACATTACCTACTGGATTATTTATGCAGCCTCTTCCAGTGCCTGCATGATCTCAACCACATCAAAATCAACTAAGTCTGGTTTGTTTTTAAAATCTGCTGGGGTAACAGCAGCACAAGGCAGCCTGGCCGTGAGACCCCCAGAAGCTGGAAATACACAGCCCCTTCTGCTTGGAAACTCCTTTCTCAGTTCTTTCGGGGGAGCTGGATAAGCAGAGACATGAAGGCTGCTCGCACTGTCACGCGTCAGATGAGTCCCTCCACCGACAGCGCACAGCGCGGGAGGCCCGGGCGAGCTTCGTGGTGAGAAGCTCACAGCAAGAGCGGATAAAGAGCAAATGAAAATAGGACGGCAGTTTATAAAACTCTAGCAGCTTTTTGGGAAAAGACAGCTTTGAGGGGAAGAAGAAGTGTATTTTTTACTGACCTGTAATCTGATTTTCTATTTCACCTTGCATATGCAAAGACTCCATATAAATGGTTCGATTTCCGATAAACCGTGCACAAGCAATCCCCCTGTAAGGCTGGCAAAACCCGTCCTCTTCATACTCATCACTGAAATCAATCATAAATACAAAAGGGTGAAACATTTCACATGCGACTTTGCAACAAAATGTCCCTCCGGGGAGCTGGCCCTTGTGTCCTCAGAGGCTGCGGCCAGGGGCTCGCGGCGTTTGTCCTGCGCCGGCCGATTCGTTCTGGGTGACGCAGGCCCAGCGCAGGAGCCCGCATGCCGCCTTCCCCGCCATTAAAAGCCTCTGATGAGGGATTACATGCTCCTTAGGTAGCGCAGGGGGCACGGCACCGCCTTTGTGCCCGGGATGACTGGAAGCTGAAAGGATTCCCACACTGCTCCAGGTAGCTTTCAGTATCTCACAAGCGAGCCCAAAGCGAATACAGGGATATAAAAGCCTTATAGAACAGATTCTGACTGTTGATTTGTTTCAAAAAGCTTCAGCGGTCTGGTAAAAACAGTTCAGTGGCACTTCAGGTTGGCCAGAGCACGCATGAATGCTGTATGGAATGAATGCTTTTGGCATGGGGGAAGGCTGTACGAATATTCCCAACTTTGATTAGAAGAGAAAACCTGAAAAACCCCCAGATTTATGTTTATTTAAAGCAACTGGCATGCTGTTTTCTATTTTTCACCAAACTTGTATTTAATATGGATAAACATCGCAGGAAGAGTCATGCTAGCAGAGACAGAATTTAAAGTGTAGAGAGAAAATCAAACCACTCCCAGCACTGACACCCTTGGAATAGGAAATGTTTCTTCAATCTTCCCTGAGTGTGGTAACGGTTATTGCTAAAACAGAACCAACGCTAAGACGGGAGTTAAACAGACAGATTTCTTTCATTAGGTGCTTTGTTTTATGCAATATAGGAGACATTTAATACATAAATCCAGATGTGAAATTATTTGCCAATATTCTTCGAACAAAGCAAAGAAAGGAAATTACTAAACCTCTGAGGACCCGACCAGGCACTGCTTATTTTGCACAGATAATCAGCAGCTAAGTGCTGGCACACAGCAGATAGTTTTATGGATGTTTTGAGGAGGGGGTTGCATAGGTGATCACTGAAACACCCACCGACTGCATGCATCAACCCTTTTGACTTTGTTGCTCTGAGAATCCGGTTGGAGGTACCGGGGACCCACTTTCCGAAAGGCAGACACCTCGGCTCTGCTGAGGCCTGGGCCAAGGGAGATGCCCAAGGAAAAATTGCTGATCATTTCCTTGTTGTTCACGCCGGTACCCACCCCAGACAGCTCCTACGTGGCTCTCAAGTTATGAAAAATTGAACTGGCATATCCCCAAGGCTGATCACAGCTGGGTAGGCAACAGGTTACTTTCTTTGTGTGCTTTTTTTATTTTCTTGCAGAATTCATCCTCCCCCAGATGCTGAAAGCTTAACAGCAGAATCAGACCATGCCATTAATAGGGAAAAATCAGAGCTTTTTTAATCAACTCTGCCATTAAGTTTAACAAAAGACACTTTCATCCCTTCCTGAAGACCTTGGCTGTGAGAGCTTGGAAATGCAAATTCCATTTAGCCTCTTTGAAGTCACCCATTCATTGTGTGCAGGGTTTAGAGAGCGGCCAGCCTGCAGCCAGGCTCCCAGCCCCTGTCACAGGGCCAGGGCGAGCTAATGGGATTAGCGGGAAGAAGTGCTAGGATCTCTTTCCAGGACACCCCAAACATCTCCCCGCACTCCTCAGCCACCAGCTCCAGAGCACCATCCCAGGATTCACACGGCGTTGTTTACCAGTTCACAGGGAGAAGCTCAACACCAGGAATTACCCGTAGTAATTTACGACTGAAGACAGGGGGTGGGGAGGAGGGATGGTAGAGATGGAAGCCTCCTTCCACAGACATCTCACAGCAATTGAGAAATCAATGGGAAGGGGTCCAGGCTTCATCGGATGATGGTCCCAAGATGTTCCCAAGTACGTTAAAAACTGTATTGCAAAAGCACAACCTTTAAACTGCCAATTAAACTCATTAACTAGAGCAATGATAGGCTGAGATGCTTCAGATAATGGATAGTACCCAGCCAACACTCTGTAAACAGAGACACTCAACCACATCCATGTGTTTCTGCACCGAGTCGGCTCTGGTGGCAATATTTTCATTCTGTTGGTTCTTGAAGAGAAGACGAAACAGCTGAGCCAGAAAACCACAACAGCTAATGCAGGCTCTGGAGGTCAATTCTCCATCCTCTAATCAACAACTCCCCAGTAGGACAGAACTTATTATTTAGTTCTTATTTATTGTAATTTATTAGGGAATTTAAGTCAGGGACTACACCCAAGAGCACGACTCCTGAAGCTGAAGCACACAACTAGACAAGAAGACAAAACCAAGAGGAATGCAGTATTAACATATCAGCAGAGCAAACCCACCTCACTCTGTGGCTCACCTTTGAACTAAAGGTTTAACTGCAATAGCTGCACAGCAAGTGAGCAGGGACACCAGTTTACCTGGATAGAAATGCCCCGAGGAGCAGGATTTTGGAGATAATCTCAGAAGGTGAAGATTAGAAGAGAGAGGAGAGCCTGGATCCCACCACCTCTGCCCTGGGGCTGCATGCCAGCCTTGAATTCAGAGGTAAAACATGAGATTAGTAGCTCAAATGGAGCAGGCACTACTTCGAATTGTTTTGGAAATCAGCTCCATAATGGGGCAGAAGGATAACTCAAAGGAAAAGGACAGGAGCATCAGAGTATGACAGAAGGACCCCTAGGATGGGGTCTCTGCTCCCAGAGCTGCTCTGCCAGGGCATGGTGATAAAGAAGGGCCGTGAGGTTCATCTCTGGCTCCTGCCAGCTCTCAGGAGCTCAAAACAGCAGCTCCTGCAACAGGAGCCGTGATCCCCGGCTGGTAACACATCCTTGTGGTGAATCTATTGGCACACGCTCGTCAATGAACAAGTGGCCACATCGTACTCCCTGGCTCTGTTTCTGTGTCATCCGTCGTGAGCCATTCGGGGTGACACAATCCCCTCTTGCCTCTGCATCATGATGTCTCCTCCCCTCCCTAACTCCTACAGCTCCTTCCTATGAGAAGGCTCCGGGTGGAAATGCCTACATCTAGTACCTAGGGCCTCCCTGGGCATCCCTTCGCTTCCTGATGGGCAACTGAAGCTCCACCCAGCGATACCCAGGGCAGCCCTGCAGACACCGCTGCTGCCAATGCAGCAGCAACTCTGCCAGAGAGACACTCCCGGAGCCACTGCTCCCCACACGAGCTTCTCGGGGGGCAGCCGCCAGCTCCCCAAGACCATTTCCCACTGAACAGATTGCTGCCGAGGCCGAACACCCTCTGCTCGCCAGACGTTTCATCCAAAACCAGAGCCGTAGCCTGTCACGGAGCCCACAATAGCATGCAGAGCTCCTATGCGGCTTAAACACATTCCCCACCTCCTGCTGCCAACTGGCAGCCGCTCCGGCGGCTGGCTTTAAAACACAGCTATCGCTTTCTTGGGATCAAGGCTGAGATCCCCGATGCCTTTTACACAGTTCATGTTTTGCGTACCTCACACGCTTCTTGTAAGCAAAGCACAGCACCACTGCTCAAATGTGTACCTGTGGTCCTGATCCCGCTCTACCCACAGAGAAAGGATGGGTCTCTCTGGCTCAAACAGGAGGTAAATTCGGCCTAATACAGAAATTGATGTGTTAAAATTCACAGACAAGCTTAAATTGGAGCAAGTCCAGAGAAGGCCACAAAGATGTTCCGAGGGCTGGAGCCCCTCTGCCATGGGGCTAGGCTGGGGGGGGTTGGGGGG
>NW_010268976.1:28177-54451 GCF_000690775.1 Eurypyga helias
GGTGTCCCTGCCCATGGCAGGGGGTGGGACTGGATGATCTTTAAGGTCCCTTCCAACCCCAACCATCCTGTGATTCTAAGTCCTAACGCAATGGAAGTCAATCTAAGCCTGCAGACACTGCTGACTGCGGATGGACTTAACTCACCTCTGCAAGTTCTCCACTGACCTAGTGCAGTTGGCAGGTGAAACCCACAACAGTGGCTCATGGGAAACTTCTGTGCTAATGGCAAGGCAGGTCTCAGGGTCTGGGTGCTGCCCCTCGACTCACTCCTGCCTCTCCCACTGCCTGCACCCCGCAAAGCCCTGGCAACCATTCAGTGAAGACTACACAAGAAAAAGGAAAGCGCTGGATTTTAATGACTGACAGATGATACTGCACTGTAGTGTTTTAAGAGTATTTCTTTTCAGATTTGGTTTCCACTCTGTTTTCTGTTTGGGTCTTTAAATATTTCTAGCCTTGATGTTTATCTTGGAGCTTGCCTGCTGCTTTTAGACCCTGCTGCAGTTCCCCCTGCGACAATACTTCTGGCTTCATGTAATAATAGTACCATGGTTTAAATTTACACTATACTCAGGTGTCTTCAAGTATCTGATTGCACAAAGTTTACAGAAGACTGAGTAAGAGCTTTGAAGGGTGTCCACACCAATTCACTAATGTAACGTGACCTACCCGACAGCCTGCATCAACGTGGGATGCAGCCCAGGCTTGGCCATCACCTTTCTTTCCATGGATTACAGAGGCTGTATAGAAAGATCAGCACCGTAGTAAGTTACTTCACGTCTCCCTGGGTACACCTGAACGTGAGCAAGTGCCTGTATGAGTAAAAGGACCCTGTCCCCCTGTCCTTCACATATAGTTTAAGATAGAAGTCTCAACAAGGGTCACGTAGGCGGTGCCAGAATGAGAGACCAAGTCACAGCACACAGAAAAAATTCTGAACAACTGACAAAGAATCCACTGTCATTGCTTGGGTTCATTTTCCCCCTGTTAATTTTCTTCCATTTTATGATAGCAATATTTACATCTGTCAATCCTGGGTCACCAGCAGCTTTCCACACACTGAAATGCTAACAAAGTAATAAACCAACCCCAAACCAAAGAATGGCCAGTGCAAGTTCATGCTTCTCCTCCTTTTTTGCTTCTCACTCAGACCCTCCCAACAGCTTTCTTGCTGTTACCCAACTGCACAGCAAGATCCTCCACTTGGTGTTACCCAACTGCACAGCGAGATCCTTCTCTTGGTGTTACCCAACTGCACGGCAAGATCCTTCTCTTGGTGTTACCCAACTGCACAGCGAGATCCTTCTCTTGGTGTTACCCAACTGCACAGCGAGATCCTTCTTTCCGGGATATTCTCTTTCATCCCATCTCACTTTGGCAGACTAAAGAGATAGCCATGTGTTTACAGCTCCACCTGCAAAGGTCTTACGGCGAATGAAAAAGCCCACTCGGAACAGGCAGGGCGGTTTGAGACTCGAACACCATCCACTGCTGGGTCTGGCACCGCTGTAGCACTGCTGCATCGCTGCACTGCCCGAAACGCAGGGGTGCTTCATACGTGCAACGGTGGTGCTCCTCTTTGTAAAGCTTACCCCGTTACTGATGTCTGCAGCTTCCCACAGGCCACTAACCCCCTGGCCCTCTTCCAGGTGGATCCAGTATCAGCAACAGGCAGCGGGACCGAGCGCAGCGGCACTCCCAAGGCAGCGATTCCTTAACAGAAGGTCCCCGTAGGGTTGCTTCTTAGGGGAGATACCGTAATGCATAAAAACGTGAAAGGAAAGGAAGGGAGCACCGAAACCTCTGACTGTGCACTGGGATCCCCATGGAGCTAGTTACATGGGTTGTGTCAGGCGAGATCTCTATCTCATGGCGTGACGGCTCCAGTGAATCCTGAGGTTGGTTCACCTCCCAGCGCAGCCCCGGTCTGTTGCAGCCTGACACCGGGCAGAATTTCTAATTGCCCCTGACTTGAAGCAGCAGCAGCGTGTCAGGATCCTCACGCAAAGCAGGCAACGTGCCTTGCAGCGGCAGGAAAGGAATACCAACCAGTTTGCAATTCGCTTATCGGCTCACGCTAAACCCGGCAGAGCTGCACGGTATCCACCTCACCCGAACACATCCCTGCAGTCCAGTTTCTAAAGACAACCCCTTTCTGCCAGATTCTCCCTCAAAGCCCACTTCCCAACACGCTGTCTTTTCTTTACCAGCCTTTTGCTAAATTACAAGGAACCGCCCAAATCTAACCAACGTTCCCAGCAAATGCCAGCAACGCGTCCAGGAACGTAGTTTAGCAAAAGCTTTGTAATGAGGCTTTAACATGAGTTCACTTGGGAGCATTTAATAAATTAATAGAAAAAATGAACCTTGGGAGCTCATGTTGTATTTATTTTTACAACATCCCAGTGTATTAAAAATACATATTCGGAAGGTGGCGTAATTGTGTGGTCATTTCTACCACACCCCACGGATTTCTTTCTCTCTTCTTTTTTCCCTTTTTTTCCTTCTGCTTTAAGGATTTGAATGAGCACTCAACGAGGAAGAATCATAAATACACAACTAATTTTGCTATCTTGAGCAAAACTGGGCAAACGAGAGATGTGGGACAAGGCAGGACAAAGTCCCAAATGCTGGGAGTGTCCCAAGACAAGAGTTAGGAGCATCGTTTTCTCTCCTGATGCCTGTTCCAACATCAGCCAGCTGGATACACACTCACGCTCAGCTCTGTTTGTCAGCTGGCCAGACGGGATTGTTGGATTACCGTCATTTTGGTAACCGAATCTCTAACCGACAGCAGTGTAAACCGGGGAGGGTACGCAGAGGCAGTAGGGTGAATAAAAGCAGGAAGGGAAGGGACATCGCAGCGTTTGGTGACGCTGGGAGACAGTCGTGTGGAGCCAGCGTGGGATTAAGGTGTGCTGCAAAACCAGACTGACTGATGAAGATTAACCGATTTGAAGGGTAAAAGCAAATAAACGCTGCATTATCTCTGAGATCTACCAAGTGGAGATGGAGTATCCTTGGCTCTGTGTAAAGACTGTCCAGACAGATTTTTCACTTCCAAAGTGAAAGGCATTCTGTCTTGCTTAAAAAAAAATGTTCTACCCTAGCACTAAACTAGTCAGAGCTGTTTATCTAAATAATTTATATCCAACAGCAGAGCACTGATGGGAAAACGCAGCCAACGTTGCCTAGTTCAGACAACCAAGTGCTTTATACCCTGCTCTTCCAAGGAAAAACTGCTGCTCGCTGCCGCGGGACAACAGAACTGCGAGTGGATGGATCGGCTCGCGGCACCCTGGCACGGGCAAGTCCCCCGGCATAGCCGGCGATCCGCACGGCGCCTGGGAAGACTCCTGCCTCCTCTCAGGAGCTGCAGCAAAAGGGTCCGGCTTAGCGCCCGAGCCAGGCACCTACGAATCTGCCACCTAAAACTGGGGTTATGGAGGGTGTTGGTTTAGGAGTTGAGCTTGTAATGAATGCTGATAGGTGACAGCACGGGGGGCAGAAACATGCTCTAGAAACCTTGGCAGTTAATTGAAAGGTGTATCAATAAATTATTTTTATTATTACATATATCCAACACACCCTCAGTACCTGCATTAATGCTGTATAAATTATTTGTACATTGTTAAATAAACTGTGTTTTGTTCCGTACTCATGTTCCAGCTTCACACAGAATAAAAGGAAAAGAGTTTTTACTTGGCAGATATCCCTTAAAGCAAACAGATGAATAATACTCCGTCATACTTTCCAAAGAGCAAAACCCGGTTGCTTGTGCCTCCCTTTGAAAATGGGAACATACTGGCTCTGTTTCACAGCAATATTTCAGAAATGTGAGGGCTGCACTTTACTTTGCAAAAAGAATTG
Organism: Eurypyga helias; assembly: GCF_000690775.1. Taxonomy (NCBI): domain Eukaryota; kingdom Metazoa; phylum Chordata; class Aves; order Eurypygiformes; family Eurypygidae; genus Eurypyga; species Eurypyga helias. The sequence continues at coordinate 32,049 of NW_010268976.1, forward strand.
CCCAAACTCACACGTCACTCTGTAATTTAAAGACAAGTTCTGTGTAATCTAAGCTATTGCTCTTTTGACACCCCTTTAAAGTGGCGGGGCAGCTAGGGTTTAAAGGGCTCGCTAGGAAAGCCTGGGCATAAAATAAAGTGTTACTAAAGCTGTCCTTGGCCATCGTTAAATTCACAGGGTTCCACAGCACCACTGATACACCTCCTTCATCAAATAAGAACAATTTTTAAAAATGAATAAGGAAATGTGACCTGCCTAAGTAACTACTCTCCTTAGTCGTTATCTCACATTCCAGACTGGTAGCTGCTTTAATGTGACGTCTCACATCCAAAATTAACAGGAGTTTGGGACGCTGTTTTGCACGGCTCAGCACGTGGGATGGCACTGAGAGGACCGGGCCAGCGCCAAGGGCACACTATGGCCATTCTCTGCTAAAACTGGGACAGACACGATCCCCCGACTCACCCCAAAATCTTACAACTACCCCAACGTACTGGTCTGAGCGTTTCTCGGGGCTGCGTATCGTTGCCCTCCCCTCCCCCTGTCCCTTCTCGTGGGAGGATTTCGGCGCTGAAGGGAGGCAGGTTTGGGCAGAGACATAAACATCCCTGGTGAGAGCTGACACGTGTTTTCTACCAGCCGCACCTGGGCAGCGCGGCAGCACCCGCCGTCGTGGGAGCTTGATAAAATGCATCTCTCATGCAATCAATCCCCTGGCAAGGATGCACCCAAGCAATTACTGTGTGCTTTTAAGAAAGTTTTACAGTGTCTCTATCAAAATGACTCATTTCGGGGAAGCAAAAGCTGCCTAGAAAAGCTCAGTGATGGTGGCCATGAATCTGAGCTAAATATTGACCAAAAATAAACCAATCGGCTGGGATGCCAGCCTCTAAGATTCACTCTTTGTCTCCCCTTAAACACTGCCTAACAACCCCTTCCCTACCCAAACTCCTGCACATCCACGGGCATTCCCGGGGCGCGGGCCGGCCGCGCTCGCTCTGCAGCTGCAGCTGGTTAGGGAACAACTCCGGTAACGGCCGGTGGAGCGTTCCTGGCAGATTTCTTACATCATTATTCAAAATGAACTGCAAATCATATGCTCGTAGTTATGGAAATGGCAGGAAACTGCTCGCACTTATGTTTTGTTTGACAAAGCTATTTTAAGGTTACATTTGGAAGGTTGTTTCGTCCAGGCTTCTAGATGCAGAGGGGGAAAAACAGGAAAATGTTTCTGAAGAGCAGTCAAGCAGGGTAAGATTACAAGTGCTAAATGTTGCCTCTTCTATCAAACCTCTGTACTGCACAGGAAAACACACTCCCCCCTCCTGGATTCCCTCACGGAGCTGCCGTGATCTCAAACACACGTTCCTTATCCGCCTCTCATCAGGCATTAACCTTTAGATAAGGAGTTTCTGATGGAACAATCATCAGCTTCACCCCATAAATCGGCTGCAGCCGCTCTGCCCCGAGTGATACCAGACTCCCTCTCCATCCCACCGGGGCTCAGGCCCTCAATCCGATGGCCCTCGGGAGCGGATGGCCAGGACTGGACCACGTCACATCCACATCCATCGCCCACGCAGCGTGAGAACGACCCTCAGCCATGGAGCCGGGAAACTGGACACAAAATAAGAGACAGGCAAAGGGACGAGAATTCCTCCAAGTGCCTCAGCCCCATCCCTCAGGTTTTTGTCCAAATCCCTAATAACTGGGACTTCTTTTGCACGCAGGTTTTATGAGCAGCCTCAAAGCGACCTACAGCCTGACTGTCGCATCACCACCAGCCACCCACGCCCAACCATCCCAGCGTGGTCCAGTGTTTCCTATACCGGTGACATCAAGCCAACAGATCCGATGGAGCTCCTCAGTCCAACATCTCCTTGCTTTCATATGCACTGAAAGTATTTAAATGACCTCTTTCACCAGGAAGCTGATATTCCCTGGAGCCCGTTCTCCAGCTATAGCACTGCCATATGAGAGAATTACTGCAGGTTTGCTTGGCGCTGCGTGAGGCTGGCAATTTCTGACACAGGAACGGGAGAATACACCACCTTCTGCCCCTCTGGGGTCTGCCAGGAGGATATACATCCGACCACAAATAGGTCATATCACAAAGTACAGACTTCAGTCTCTAGTCAGATAAAACTCCCCAATATTGAGGAATTTATTCATTATTTACTCAAAGTTACGGAGGTTGTTTAAATTTTGCTGAGCAATTAAATAAGTTGCAGATTACACTGTGCATCTCCCCCACAAATTTGACTCCTCGCCCCCCTCGCAATTTAGAGAAAAGTGCACCTCTGATGTATTAAAAAAAGAAATTTTAAATGTAAGAGAAACACAGTCAGGGTTGAGACACCTTTCAAAGGGCTTGAGCTGGACATTAAGAGCTTTATTCCCAAATATTTTATTGCCTCTCTGCAGGCATAACGGGGCCTCAGAGCGGGTGTTCATGCAACTGATACCACATGAGAGGGTCTCTTTACACCAGAAGTGTGGCATTTAATGCCTAAGGAGCTGGGTACTCCGAGGAGCTTGGTTTGAGAAAACAGCAGGGACGAGGGCACTTTGAACCCCGGTGATGCAAAGAGGGTGAGAATAAGAACAAGCTTTTAAGTAACACCTTTCTGTTTGCCTTACATTAAATCTCTCGTCAGATGTCCTTTTATGAAGCAACATGAACATTTAAAAATTTTCCAGTGAGCGTTTCTAATGATTCCTGTCTCCCCCACAACTGCTTATTCATCGCTGACGACTGAAACTGCTCTAGCGTCCAGCAAAAGAGATTTTCCGTGCTACTGTATGGCACACACCTACTTCTGCAACAGGATAGTCAAGTCTTCTGGAATAAACAGGAAATAACACACATTCATAGCTGGGAACATCAAACCCAGAAACATTTAATCCAAAGCAAGAGACACATTTTTACAGCGTAGACTATTTAAACAACGTGGGAAAGTATCTTCATTTTCAAGCTATTTTTTCCATTCTATGCATTTTTTTCTTTCTCTCCTATGGAAGGACACCCAAACTTCCCACTCTCCAGCAACATGCCTTAGAGACCTGGTTCATTCCCTGATAAATCTACTGCAGACTGTTCTTTGCCCGAGAAGGACTTCTTACAGAAGGCAATATCCCGCTCATTCCTGGGCCTCGGGACACTGCACATACAGCTTTGAATTATTCCTAACTGCTACGAAAACTTGTAAGCACCAAGAGTCAATACTGAGCACTACAAAACGAGTTTCAGGACTTGTGCAGCCCATTTTATCTCTCACTAACTCTTTCCTGCTTTACCTTATTTTCTGAAGTCACAGCTCCTCCCTCCCCTCTCCTTCCTTCTAACATTTAATTTGTCTTATGTGACTCAAATAGGTCTTTCTTCTGGCGACCTAATATTTTAACCTTAAGCATGATGAAAAACAGACTTCACAAATCTGACACTTGAACTAAAAGTGAAACACATGCCACAGCACAAGTTAATTAAAAATAATACGTATAACGTTTAGCTTGTTTAAACTATTATTTGACCAAAAATTTGCACCCATCAATAACTACTATAACCCACAATTGCTACAAAAAAAATAACAGTACCATAAGCTGAAACTCACTGCAAAAATTTGCTATATTACTTCTTTTATTTAACAAAGTTTTCCCAGATCCTGCCAGAGCTGCCGAGCTGAACTGCTGAGCTCTACTCGACGCGATGCCGGAGCACACAGCGTGGACACAGGGCCGTGGGCACGGACCCAAGGCATGAGCCCTGTACCTGCTCAGCATTTTGTGTCGCTGGTAGACACCCCACTACTAATTCAGATACCAATAATTAGTTGCAGATAATTAAATTTACAGGCATGTAGCCTTGTTCCTCTCAGTGTGGTAACTCTTGCCCTGAAACGCATGTATACGGTTCCTTTGATGTGATGGGGGTGAGGCCAGGCACCACCAAGTAAGGACAGTGGATGGAGAGCAAACACATGGAAAAAGATGACCTGAAATTCCAGACTCCTTTAAAAAATCCAGAGGAAAACATATTTTTCTAAATGGCCTTCCTAGGAATTATGTCAAAGTAGGAATAGAGCGTTTTTCTCTCCTGACAAGCAGTCTGGGGGTTGCTGGGTTTATGAGCATAATACTCATACTTCAGCTGGAGGTAACTGGTAAGTCCAAAACCGTTTTTAGCAGTTAGGCTTACTGCAAATAGTTGGTCAAGTTTAACAACTGTGAAAACATCTAAAGTTCACATAACTTGCAGGTCTGTCATAAATTCTGCTCCTGACAGACACACATAAATAGAGGCTCCTCAGCTGGGAATAGCCAGTCTGCTCGGGGTACCGTGAGTTATACTAAACTGAGAATGTCTTGTGAAAAAGATGGCTTTCGAGATAAGAAACTCATTCTAAAAACAACAAACACAAGTGAAAATATGCTTCAGTGAAAATTAAGATCTGTCCATCCATTCCCTAACAGTAATCGGATAAGGCATGGAGGAGTTGTTTGTTTTCTTTAAAAGCATTTTGCCTCTACGTAGGCTGCAGAGAGCAGCGTGAAGCAACCGCATTTCTGTAAGCGTCTCCGGGCCAAAATATTCCTATTTTGGTTAGCCCTGAGAAGGATGCCTAGCCCTAAATTCTGAAAATCCGGATTTGAAGAACTGTGTAAAACCAGCAGCTTTCTACTCAGAAACGGGCCAAATCCCTTCTAAAACTTTGGTTCTTAGAAAAATAGGCAGTCACTGCTTTTTCCCTCTGCCACCCCAAAAGAGTGAATACGTTCCAACACGCCATCCTGCCTGTTTTCTGGCAGCAGCTTGAAAAGAATTATTAAGTAAATTCTGACCTCCTTTTTTTTTAGATTTTTTTAAATTGTCATAAATGAAGATGTAAACATCTAATTTTCCAAGGCCAACTGGTTTGAAACACTACAGGCTTAAAGCCTTTGTCTGAGCAACTCAAGGGAAAGCCCAGCTTGTTTGCAGTGAGGTGTCAGTAGAAAACATGTAAGATAATGCCACTTTGCAGCTCATTTACAGCCAACAATTGGTATTCAGGGTGAAAAAACCCACTTTCCTCCCCTCATAACCAGCACCATTTTTTTATGATTCACATGGCAGAAGAAAGAAAAGGTACATATTTTTCTGGACATGTCCAAGTTTGCAGGATATGCAATTTACTGATATTTACCAACAAATAAAACTATCCCAATTGCTTTATTTAGTTTTATTATTCCAATGCATCAGCAATTAAGAATATTAATTTGACTGAATTTTGCATGAGAAGTAATTATGCCAACATGCCACATGCAGGGATGACAGATTTCTGAGGCATTTGACACTTGGGTACTTTGATGCAAACTACATTGGGATACTCCTACCAACCAGCTCTACTGTTTCTCAGCAAGAAATCATAGAATCATAGAATGGTTTGGGTCGGAAGGGACCTTAAGTTAGTGGGACATCTAGTTCCCACCCCGCTGCCATGGGCAGGACACCTCCCACGAGACCAGGTTGCTCAGAAGCAGCCCACCTCCCTCCACACAGCATGGTGGGCTGAGCTGCATGACACTAAAATTTCAGCTGTAATTCTGAAATTAATTGGTATTGATAAGGTTATATGCAAGTTATGTATTATATTAATGCATTCCCTCACTAGAAAAATATTATTTAAGATAATAGAACTGTTTCTGTAACCTTGTTTTAATAAAGTCTGTCCTGGCATAATTTTGCAGTTGTACTTCATCAAGTTTAAAAGCTGGTTTTTATCTCTGAGTAGGTGAAATGCTGGTTCGTATCAATACTAACTCTTATCGTGTCTCGTAACATAAAACATGTATTTTACAACTGCGTAAGAAATGAAACAAGGACTAAGCCAAACACCACTTTAAAAGGCATGCACACATACCATCCATGTAGTAAAGCCATTTACACGTCGAGTGTGTGAGTCGAAAATCAAAGGAAACCCTGGTATTTATACACCATTGCTCCTTTTATCCAGCTGTGGGACTTTGGCAAAACCACGATTGCCTATTTCGTCTCACAAAAACGCCTTATATGCCAAGGATGGAGCAACATTCCTGTGTCATTCACGCCGAGGGAAAATATGGAGCAGCTCCACAGAAACCCATGGAGTTCCTCTGGGTTTATCCCCCCACAGCTGAGATCAGACTGAAACAGCCACAGCTCCTCATGCCAACTGTGGCCCCAAACACGGCTCCCAACACAACACAAACATTCTCCAGATGATTCCTTCACATTTCTCAGTGCTAGAACGGTACGTTCTCTCATTATCTTTCATTATTTCAAATCTGCAAAAGACACTATGCTCCTAGAAAGCCAAATCCTCATCTGCTCCTTGTGCCTGGGCTAATTCGCATCCCCTGAGGAGGAAAAACACCACCAAATTTTAAATAAATGCTGAAAAATTACCATGACAATCAAAAATCAGACAAGGAGAAATGAGCACAGCTGCAAACAGTACAGAAGAGGCTATTTTAGTAGGCTTTTAAGTCCACGATGAAGAGATTCAGCTAGAATTCATGTTAGTTTCTCACAGGATGGAAACTGTCAACAACAATGCAGAGTAAATGTGTTTATTTAGTCATTCGTCATATAAACACAACAAAACAGTTCCTATTCCCAAAGTAACTACAGAAGATAGTAGATAGCACCTACTAAGCCCAGACCTTTTAAACACAGCCAGGTTGAGCCCGCTTGCACCGAGAACTGTGAGAGACGATGTCTCCGTGACCTCCCCACGGCTGCTGACTTAACCGCCTGCCTTGCCGCTACTCTCACGCCTCACGCAAAGACCCAAGTGGCTCTACGTCTGTCAGCCTTACACCATCCAAGACAAAACAGTGCAGTGGCTGAAACGAAGCCCAAACAACACAGGATTTGAGGCGGTAAGAGAGCTGGTGGCAATTCCCAGGAGCTTACGGGAAAGAGACCTCTCAGACGCGCTTTGGCAAAGTCAAGAGTTGGGTTGTAAAGATAACAATGTTTGTGTATTTAGAATCTTATAAAGGTATTTGACGTGACACAGCACAAGCATGTTCAGAAGTTAAAGACAGAAAAACTCAACACCCTTTTTTTTCCAAGGATGTGCCCTAGCTAATTCAAACACACCGAATTTGGAAGGTAACATACCTGTGAGCAGCACTATGGCCTGGGCAGTCCCCGGGATGGTGAGATGGAGCTCTGCAACCATCTCTTCTCACCTCTAAAACCTCCAAATCTCCAAACTAGCTGTGAACCTTGAAAGGGGATCAGCTTGCTAAGTGTTCTCGGTGCTAATGGCCAGGAAGAACTGCGGCAAAAGAATGTGCCCGTTCATCTCGAGCAAAATGGGCACTGAGAGAAATTTTATTTATTTAAAGTAAATTTACTGACACGAGACATTTGTCTGGAAAACTATGGCAGGGTAATTTTTTGCTTAACATGGATCTTTGTTGGCTCAGGCACCAGTAACAGCACCCACCTAGTAAGAGGTCAGATGATAACTGCTTTCCTTCCCCACCGAGGTAGCCACTCGTATTTTCCCGTTAACAAGATCAATAAACTTGACACATTCTGAAATTGATGATTAACTCCTTTTACAGTATTTGAAGTTGCCCAGGGTTATTGCTCTGAACAGCCACAGAGAGCATCACGTGTGTTTTGAATTATCAGCATAAATAATGTAACACCTTATAATCTTCTTCCTCGCACTTAATGATTTTGTGATGCAGTAACCCAAATTGTGATTGAGCAGGTAACTACCCACAGGCGGGCTGTACGATGATGTTATCTTTGTAGGAAAACTCATTCTGAAGGTTTTACACCGGATTGAAGCAGTGAAAGCACCGTGGGTCAACACAGATTTATTCTCAGTTTTAATGTTTTTACTAGACTGAATAAACACTTGCCCCAGGACTGAAGCCACTGGTTCTGCTAAAGGCTGCGGAAGCCCAGGGTAAACTCTTCAGTTGAGCGCGGTGTGATTGGCACGTCCTTGCAACAAGGAGCTGCACTGTTAGCTCGGGGTGAGGATTGTTCCCTCCACCTTCAGGTGGGCTTTCACAGCCCCTTCATCACGGGGCTCTTGCTCACAACGCTCCCGACGCTGGCTCATCACCACCAATGGCACTGGGTGGCCCTTTTAAGTTGCTGCTTTTCAGGTGGTCTGCACAGGAGGGACCCGTTTCGGCGTGGGGATGCCTGGGGGATGCCTGTACTCATCCCCCTGGGGAGCGGAGGAGCTTGCTCCCAGCAGGCACGCTGGGCCAGCCCAGGGGAGGTAGGACACCATTCAGGGTGGAAGGAGAAACACCCCGTAATCACCGAACCATTTATGAAACCAGAAGATCTGAAGATGCGTGGGGGGTGGCTAAGGAAGGACAATTTGCAGCTGCCTGGGCAGGGGTTTTGAGGGACAAGCAGTGGTCCAGCACACGGCTCTGGGTCCCAGGCCTGGGATGTCTCATGAGGGAAAAGACAGAGGCTTGGTGCTGAGTCCATCTGAAGGGGGTGAAGATGCATAAAGTGCCCATGGGAAGTGGGGCAGGAAAAAGGGGGTACCTATGGACAGAGACAACTTTTCATGGGGTGAAAGAAAGCCTAGGACAGGAAACAAAGCCATCGCACAGAGGACACCAACATTGCCTCTCCCCCTTCCAGTACCACGCTTCGGTTGCAATACTGTAATTATTTTTTGTTCTCTTGAATAATTCCTACCACAAGCAACCGGAGCTTTCACTCCCCTAAAGTTTCAAATGTTTCCTCTTAATTCATTTTTCAGCCCAGGGTAGCGAGGCGGCAGCCAGCAGATGAACCAAAAACCTGCTTCAGGTTTTGCCCCGATTTGAGCCACTGCATGCCGTTACGATCCGATGAACCTCCGACAGATCCCTCATTGCTCCTCCTTTTCTTGGTTCCCCATCAACGCAAACTGAAAACAGCAGAAGAGGATTTGTTTAAGGCGTATCAACACCACCCGGGCACTGAAGTAAAAGAGACTGAGATTTGCCCACTGAGGTTTTACTACCTGGTTACGCAGGATATTTTATTACAACCACAGAAACATTATAGGCCTTTAAATAGGATTTCCCTTCTAATTAAAGGCCTTACGGCGTAGGGGAATCTCGCTGTACTTTGGAGATGACCTCAGACATGAACTGGTTTCTGGGATGTTTGGCTACTTCTGGATTTCACGCCTTACACCTGACCCGCTCCCGCAGCTGCACAAACTGCCAGAAGCCCAGGAAAGTGCTGCAAAGACATCTGACCACTAGAAACTGCTGGTTTTTAAGTAAAACAAGACCATACAAGACTTTAAAACATGCTCGCTCCATGTGACAGCAGTTCAATTTTCTCTTTTAGGAATAATAAATGTATTTTTAATAAAGACGACTGATTCACAGTTCCATTTGTCAGTTTTCTTAGTTACCTTTAACTCATTCCATGGCACCTAGAAATCGTTTTATACAGTAAGTACGTGACACAGGTTGAACAATTATTTCCCTTCTTTCCTCCTATGTCTCCAGACCTTTACACCCACCTCCCCTGACATCCACATCAGCCAACCGTGCTAATGAGGCAACAGCCGGACAGGAGAAACGCAGCTTACGTATTCTCCTGCAACACCAAAGTCTTATGTTGACTGTCTCATCCCACCGCAGGCTCCTGAGGAGGGAAATCAAGAAGGTTGGCTTCCACTCTTTTAGCTTTTTGTTGTGTTGTGGGGTTTTTTAAACTGCTTAAGACAAAATAGAATGGAAAGCTCCAGAAGCCTGGGACCAGGAGGGAGGAGGCTCTGGCACTTGGGCTACATCGTAAAATACTCCTCTCCTCCCGCAAACAACAGTGTTCATCTCTATTTTAGCAACTCTCAGATGAAGAGCCAGTGAAGAGCCATTCACTGGGTTGTGAATACACACAAATAAAACAAGACCAATAATCTCTGCCAGAAAATGTAAGATACCGTCTTGTCCGAGCGTAGCACAAATCAGGTCTAATCCCATGTGAATCAGAGACGGTCTAAAGCACATTTCATTCTTTGCCCTCTCTGAGGACAAGACATATATTGAGGGCAAGTCCTTTCCAAAATAAAGCAGCACAAAGAGAGGCTCTGTTTAGCCAGTACAGTAACCTGACCCAATCCAGGAAGGGTGAAATTAATTGTAATATTGTCAGATCTTGCCTCACAGCCCTGGGGCTCAAAGGAATCCTTGTAAGTCATTTGAATTGCTCATACAATTAGAGCTAAATGAGATTTTTTTTTTTTTGGATGAAAATTGTCTTCTAGAGAAAACATCTTCTGAAAACTGGAATGTTTCACAAAAACACAGTGGTTTGGACAAAATTGCTGCTGCAATCTTTTAGCAGCTCCAGAAGGAATTTTTGGGTTGGCTTCAAAATGGTTGTTATCTGGACTGACCACATGAAATATGGGAAAGCCCAGTTATACCTCTGCTCTAAAGCAGAGCCAGCGTCTTCCTTCTCTCAAGTGAGCAGGGCTAGGGGCTATGCAACATTTATTTAGCGAGAAAAATGCGTAATGGCCTCAGCTTCATCTCAGCATGGAATAAAACCAGATAATGAAGGCTCAGTATTTTTAATCAAATCCCATACTTTTTTCCAGCTAGTCTTAGCTGCAGCCTTAATGTGGAGCTTAGTAGCTCGGGTCCTGTGTCCTGGGTGGACTGAACCCCTATCCAGACAACTTCTGTCAGGGAGTCCAGTGGGAAAAAGGCCTCTGTGTGACATTAGGGGTGTATAGCCTTAACAGGAACAGTACTTGGCAGGTCTGACTGCCTGTTTTAACCCACAAGTCTCAGTTTATTGTCAGACTCTGTCAGACAACTGTGCATAATGGGTTTTTTTCAAGAGTTAAAGAGTATCTCCACAAACAACACCCTGAAGGCGGCAGGAGATGATCAGTGTAAGTAATGCAACTTTTCAGCCTTTCCTCTTCTCGTTTTTCTCCTTCTGTTGCTGAACAGAACAAACTTCAAAATGATTCTCCCTTGATCCTTTTTAAACAAACCAGGAAGATACACACGCAGGCTGTAACCTGGGGTCAAATTATCTAATTACAGGATTTCTTTAAGTGTTTGTATAAACACTGACAATTGAGATCACCAATTAGGGAAAAGAAAATCTACCCTCTACCTGCACTTCATGTATCGGCCCTCCAGGTTCCTGCGTGGGATCTGAAATGTTCCTAGATCCATTAAAAATGACAATAAGGTATCTGAGCCTAGTTTACGACGAGAGCGTAAATTCACCTTTCAGTGTTACCCTCAGCCTTTCTCAAGCAAGCTCATTGCAACAGGACTAATGCAGCAAGGCTAAACTGACCGGCTAAGAAGTAGCTACATATAAAAAGGTGTAAGACCTGATCCAGTATTTCCAAAATGCTGAAAGCTGAGCACTTCCTAAGCAAGTAAATCACAGTTTTACCTTCACTTCCACCGTGGGTTGTCATACACGCACGATGCACGCTGCCTACCTCCTGACCTCTGAAACTCATTCACCGCATAAAGTGCACTGGTCACGCTGATTTTTTCCGTCTGTTCGCATGAGCAGCAGGAACTGGCACAAGAACTGTGTTACCAGTCCTTGAGGCACGCCACCTCACAGAGCTGAGAACTGATTTTGCCAAGAAATGAAACGGCAGCGCTTCTGCTCCCGTCCTGCGGTACCAGAGCAGCTGCTGAAGTGAGCTGGGAGCAGGATGCTGCACTAAGCTGCCTGCATAGACCTGTGTTTGAAAAAGGTGCGGTGAGCAGGACACGGTGCCGCCCGTAAGCAGACAACGTGGCTGCAGGATGAGTGGAACAAAATGCTGGGATCAAGTTCTCAACTCCCCCAACCTCCTGGGGTCTTGCTATTGATCCTGTGTGCAATGTCAGGGGTTACTGACTATGGAACTGGGTTGCATTGAAGCCTCGCAGAAATAAAAGTATAAATACTCTTCAAATGCTGGCTGTAGCATTCCACAAAGGCCATTTCTATACCAAACATTTATGTGACTATGTAGTTGCTACGGGTGATCCTGTGCAGAATGAAAACAAATCCAGTTCTTAATAGCACATTGTCTTTTCCCTAGTAGTATAAAAATGCATTTCATACTCCGGCTCCTGATGTCCAAGCCATAATGGACTTTACTCATTTTTCCCTCCCCTCTTAAAAAAATATTGACATCAGCGAAATTAATTTGTTTTCAGATAAAACAACGACGTCTCCGTGTTGTGTCATACCTTTCCTTCGTGCCGCATGAAGACAGAAGGGCTTTCTGTTTGCACTACAGGCAGATAAGGGTTGAACACTTCAGCTAAAATTGGTAAAAATACTTATCAGATACCCTTTCAAAAGTGAAAAGCCCTTTCTAAGGTCAACCTGGCTCTGAACTACAGGCCAGTTTCTTTTCTGTAGACTTATCACAGTATAAAAACACATTTTAACCCACTTCAGTGGTAAGAGCTCTGTGGCAAAGAACTGGGATTTTTGAAGCACTGCTCACATGAAAACCAGTGGGTGATGCACACCCACAGCAAAGAACCACCATCCAGCGGCACAGGTTTTGGTCTGCACCTCCAGAGCTGGAGCTCGGTTCTCTATTTCGTTACAGGGCTGCCCATGCAATATCCTGGGCAAACCAGCCCAGCGTGTCAAACCCAGGCGAGGTGACCAGTGTGACCGTGGCTGCATCTGAAACAGCACAAACAGCTGCAGTTCAGGCAACTGAAACACTTTTTTAATCTTACTCTGGCTCAGTTTCCCATCTGGGAGATAAGAGGTGGGAAAGAGGCAAAGGATCCTGGGATTCGCAGATAATGTGTATATTTAGCTACGTAAGTACCTTGAGGTAGATAAAAAGCACTAGAAATCTGCCTATTATACAAGACACAAATACAGCTTCCTAAACCCCGTACGACATTTACCCAGATGTTTTAATTTACTTCTGCTTGCTCAGAAAAGCCCAAGAGCATGTCCCCTCCTAAAGCAGCCACCTTGCTGACCGCGATGCTACAGGAATGTCGCAAGGGAAATCGCAGCAGAATAATCAGAGCAAGGGAAAAGGTGAGACAGTGGCAGAGCAGATAAGCGTGCACCAGATCAAAGACCCAGTGAAGAGGACAAGCCCAGCTCTCCCTGGAAACATGTCATTTCCAGGACTGGCATGCTCACAGCAGATAATCTGACTCCTCGAGCCTGGCAAAACGGGGGGAGTCTTATTTTCACTTCCATGAAGTAATGCAGCAGGACGTAACATGGTTTCTGTCAGCATCAGCCACTCAGACTCCAGCTTCATACCGCGTGATTTTTTTGCACAAATCTATTTATATTGGCCTCCACACAGCATATCCCACTTCAGGTTTGCGTCTCAGATGCTGTCCGCTGCATGCACAGGCTCTTGCTTCACCCCGCAGTGGGGCCATAAAAGATCCCCTGACGAAACTCGTGGGACTTGCCTCCAGTCCTCACTCAAAATTTCCACCGTCACCAGGCAACACGGAGGTAGATTCTACGCCAGCCAAGAAACATGTTACAGGCCTGGAAATCAATACACCTCCTTCACCACGATCCTGGGGGTCTCAGGATGCTGCTGGAGTGGCTCTTGCCTCTTTATCGGCATTTTCTGAACATTTTTGAAATGTGCTCACGACACCAGAAGTCCACGGGAATATGCAACAAAGAACATGCAAAGCATTTTCCTGAACTCTTCCCACTGGACTATACTCCAGCAGGGTTTATCTAGCTCATTTTTAGACTGAACCATGAGAAAAGGCATTTTTGAGGGTTTTTTCCCTCTGTGGCAGTTCTTGAACAGAGTGTAAGCACGCTCCATCTCCTCTAATTTCAGCAACTTGCGCCTAGGATTTTTCCTGGAGTGCCTGAAGTTCAGGGCAAGAACAGGGCCATCGCTCCAGGTAGTGGAAACAGTACAGGATGAGAGAAAAAGGACAACAATAATAATGGAAAAGACTGGGCATATAACCATTTTTCAGGCCAAAGTATCTCTATTGTTACATTAAATTCTCTCATCTCCTGTAATCTGCTGTGCTCTGACCTCAGCCCTTTCTGATTTCGACCTCCGCAGCAACTGGAGAGATCTGAGGTGAAGATACGAACTTCTGCATCCTTAAAGGACCAAACCTTGCCGTGGATGATAGATAAAATGTCGGTTTCAAAGTAATGCGAAGCATGGGAGCTTCAAAAATGTTCAAGTTATGCTTTTCATGAACTTTTTAGATGCGATGGCTACAGCTGTGCATGTATATGTGTGTACAATATATACACACAGAGAAATACTCAATGCACAAGCACACACCAACACGAGCTAACAAGCAAAATGCTCCCTTTGATCCTCCTCAAATTATTCAATCGATTCCAGTTTGCATTCATAAATTCCATGGAAAAAAGAGGGGCTAGATTAGCTGATGGTGGCCTTGTACACCAAGAGCCATCAGGAACTGACTTATCTGCCAGAAGAGCCCCCCTACACACACCCCCGAGTCCTGCCTGTTGCAGAGGTGCCCTTGACACCATCCACTTTAGGGAAACTATTCCAGTAGTCCAAGAGCCGGCAGCCAGGTTCCTGGGCACGCATCCGGACTGGGGGCCGGAGGCATTCGCACTCTCCCCACAGCTCCCTGAGCTGCTTGGAGTTGGCGCTGTAATCTGTAGCACCTTCCGGCAAGACGGGAGATAAAATCACGATTTATTTATAAAGCAGGAGCGTGGGTTGTTGTGTTTGGGTTCGTTACACAGAAACAGCTTCTTCAAGCTGTGTCAGAGGCAGAGCAGCAGAGCACGTTAGGGGAATGTAACTCCGCGGCCTCGCAGAGAAGGGCTTTGGAGCTGACCTTTGCCAAACACGGGAGAGCTGAAGGACGGACGTTCAGGTCAACCGGAGCTTTCCACTGCAGCAGTACCTCTGTTTCTTGACATCCTCATGGACTGCAGTGTGTTTCTGCTAGATTTCCTTTCATTTGCTTCAGACTCATTTGCAAATCAGACTTTTACAGAATTCATCCACGTAACCTTTTTATTTTTAAGTTACAGTTGGCCCATCCACTTTTCTGCCACCACATCAGAGCGGAACTCTGCACCTCGAAACTATGTGAAGGAAACACTGAGCATATGGATTTTTTAAAAACACAATCTTCAAATTAAATCCTTAAATGAACAGAACCTTCCACTCATGGTAGACTGATAAAGACAACATGGGAAAAGCATGCGGCCACTTGCCATCGATTTTGTTCACTGCCTTATCACAGGAGAAGAAACTCAAGCTGATGAGGCACAAACACTATCCAAGTACGAGTTTTCATTTCCCCAACATCCTTCAAAGTGCTCTCCATTGTTAGCCTTCATTTAACCACCGTAAAATAACACAACACGTCCCTGCGATGACGTACGCTGAGCGTCCTTTTGCTCAGCGCAACACCAGCGGTCAGCCAGCAAGCAGGGGGAGAGACAGAGGTTCCCGTGAATGTATTTTGGGGGACCGGAGCGAGCTGGACCCAGGGAACCACAGCTGCTTTAGCCAAAGCGCCAGGACCAATGCCCTAACTGCTGGAAAAAAGGCAGGAAGTTATTTATGACCCAGCTTCCAGGGCTATTCCTGGACAAAGTGTTTCCCCATAGGACTCCCATGAGTCTTAAACAACGGGGAGGCAGGTCGACCTATCACCCTCGAACTTGAAAACTGAGGCTGGCTTAGATGGGGGTTGTTTTTCACAGATAAAGGCAGGTTTTTCTTCTGATGATACTTATTGCTTATCTAACAGCAACGAGGAGTCCTAAATTGGCGTCAAGACTACGAAACAACCTAACAGCCTGAGGGCTGATGCATTCCAAGGGTCCCACAGCCTGAAGAAGGCTCCAACTTCTCTTCCTATTTGAAGAGATTTGCAATCAAAATACCAGGAAAATTATGTTTTAACCTCTAGTACAACTTAAATACATTTTTCAGAGAAGAAAAGGTAGCAGAGCTGTACAAATGCTCTTGCCCTGTGCTGGAGGTTTTGCTGCCTTTAGCCGGCTGCCCTTCAAAGGTTTTTGGTGACACCTACGTAATGTGGGATCACTCCTACCAGTACTCGAGATCTTGTCTGCACGGGAAGAACAGCAATGAACAGCTCTCGAGGCAATTTCCCTCCTGCATTCCACATTTCTCCTGGCAATTTCGCTTCACACAGCCAGCCCCATCCCACCCCGGCGACCCGTAAGGCTCTTGCACTCGTGCCACCAGCAGCAGATGTGAACCAGCTTCACGACAACGTACACTGACCTTTTTATTTTACTCCAATTTAGTATGAGTTCCAAGTTTATAATTTCTTTGTCATAAGCTCCTTCCTGATTCTCTTATTTCACAGATTAAATCTGGCTAGCTTCTACAGGAATGTAAATGTTCTCCATTCAGGAAAATGGAGATCTCTCTGCACATTCCTTTGGGTATGTTTCTCTCACATGTTTAGACCACTTACTAGACAGAGCCCACAACGTCCCACAGTAATGAAGTGTGATTAAATATCTTTTTTGGTAACAGAATTATAAGGCACAATTATAAAGTCAGCTGTTAAAAAGGACTATGAAACAGGGCATCTCACTTTTTCCCACCTTTCCACATCCTTTGTGTTTGTACATACTATACTGATGGGCAGTGAACACCAAAATCAAAATGAAAATCTTGGATTAAGTCACATAGAAATCACTTCTTTTCTGACCACCAAGGCGGTGTTGCTTAACCCTACAAATTTCAGAAAGCCAAAACTAGGTGGAAGCAGACACAAAATACACATCTCCTCAACTCCAAACTGCTGAAGAGCCCTCACAACAGCCTACAACAGCCCTCACCTCCCACAGCACCACGCAGCTTTCCTCCCCAGGACACCGCAAACACAGAGCGGTGCCTAAGCCTGAGCCAAGAGCTCCCCTCCCAAGACAAACTCGGTAACTTCACGCCAGGTACCTTCAAAAGGGAAAACAAACACATCGTGTGATGTTCCATTAGAGGGCATCCTAGCATGTCCTTTTGTGGTCAGATGCTTCCCCTAATTTAGATCAGTACTCGGTGAAGGATCTTCTATAAGGACTGCAAGGAACATTCGCATCCCCAAGCTTTTGCATCCTTGTAATCATATTAATAGTTTCATTTCATGTTTTAGTTGGCACTGGGTTTCTCTTCTAACGGTGCAGCTTCCCTCACCAGGAGAGCCGGGTTTCCAGTTCTGCTCCATGCATGCAAGGTGTGAACAAGTTGGACACACTATCCCAGAATTAATTTCCAACTTCAGCACAGTTGAAAACAACAAGGGACTATACGTGTGAGCAAGTCTGATTATGTATTTTGAAAGCAGAGGGGAAGATAAATGTACGTTCTCAAAACCTACCAAAGACAGAAGTTCCACTGCCAAAATGCAACGACGTGCCATCTGCTCAGACCCAGCAGCAGGAACCAAACCTGAGCTTCAGGATACAGGGAGCTGTTTTAAAACACTCCCACTACTCCCACCCACAGACTCGATCTTCAAAAACTCAGTAAGACAGTTTACTGATACAGGTACAGATACAGCGACAGTTTACAACCATCAGTCCCCTTAAAATTGGTAAGAAGTCCCTAGGTAGCAAAATCTACTTGTAGTGGTAAGTACTTTCTGGATTGGGCCATGACATGTATGAAGATCAGCTTCTACTCATACCTGTAGCTCCACAGAAATCAGTTCAAAGACTGAAGGCACCAGAGGATCTAAAGGTAATAATATTGGAAATTAAGAAGTCTAGGGCAAGAAATTGGAGTTGACATGATAACACGAAAATACATCTACGAGACAGATAACTCAGTTATAATAAATTACCATCCTATCTGACTTAAAGTGGAACGTAAAAGTGCTCCTGTCACACAAAATGAAAAATGAACTCCTGACTGCTGAAATGCAAGATTAATGAATCGACATAACAGACATGAAACAACTTACGATGATCCTGGGCTTGCTGTTGGCGGGGGACCTGGAAAAGTGACAGAAGAAAAACAGCGTGATGAGTTATGGTGAGGTAGCAAGCAGGAAGCTTTTGAAAACCTTTTAAAAGATAAAAGTAACAGCCTGTCATGTTGGATGTGGTTTATGTAGTTTAACAGACGAGTCGGAGGTTCTCAGGACCGAAGACAAGACCGGATCCTGCAGCAGTGATTGCAAAATGCCGTCGACGAGGACAGCGAAAAGGCGGGGCACCCATCCTGCAGTTCAGCTGCCTCTCGGGCCATCACCGAAAAGGTTACGGCAACCCACAGGAGGCTTGTACCAATGCATGCTGTAATCATAACTGGGAGAATACAGCACCACTTCCCCCTGTCAATCTTCATTAATTATCAGGAGTGCCTCCGAGGCCTGCTTCAGATGCACTGACCACATCTGCCCAGCAGTTTGGCTGGGAGGGTTCGGTTGTTACTGCCCTCGGAGCGGGGATTTCGGCAGCTGCTGGAAGGGCTGAGCGAGCCGGAGCGCATGTTCACCAGCACAGCGCGGACGGACGAGTCGGCTGTAGCAGATCTCAGGGAACTGCATACTGATAAGTATTTGCTCTAGAAACCAAATTGTGAAATTAAATATTGCTCCAGTCAGAGAAAAAAGAGAAATACTCGCAGTTTTCTACGGGAGCATCTACTGGAGTATCACTGCTCAGATAACAGTCTACATTTCAGACACCAGCTAAAGGACAACAACTGCCTTTTGAGGGAACTTCTAATGATTTATTTCTTACTAGAATTTAGAAAATGTGGGAGATTTATGAAAAAAGACTATGGAACTCATCACATACATCATTCATTGTGTGTTATCTGCCCAGTTCTGAAGAGGATTAGCTAGGAGTCTGTGCAAACATCTTCATCTCGGTGAATTATTTCCCTCTGAAGGTGGAAAAGACATACAAAGCCCATTTCTTGTTTGGAGTCCCCTCAGTTTTAAGATCAACTCTGAAGGCAATTATCTCAATATAAACTTTGACTTTGAAGAAAAAGTGCTTATTTTACCTGACAGGGGTGTGTGTGTATATGTATGTCACTAACGTGCCTCCAATCTACACTGCAAGCTGAAATTTCTCACGTCCTGCAGACAAAGGAGGTCACTCTGGCACTCGAGAATAAGGTAAATTTTTTCTTGTCTGGTCCGAATCCACTTAGAAACATATTAATGAACCCTGATGTTCCGTGACCCCTGCGTTTCAGTCCTGCGTCCAGTAGTTTTTTATACAGTAAAAGCCACCGTGACAGCTGACAACACGGGCACCACAGCTGAGCAAAGAGCAAGGCAGCGAGGACACGCTGCCATCCCAGAAACAGGCTGAATCAGACCGGTAGACTACATCTACCTTAAACACACCCTTCTCCACAGGTGTTTCTCTAAGCAACAGCTTGAACACTTTAAAAGGAGAAAACTTACCAAATTTTACAAACAGCACCCCGGTTGTAGAAACAGTCTTTCTGCCGTTAGTCGCAACACACTGGAAGTAGCCAGTATCCGTAGTGTCCAGGTTCCTTATTCGCAGTCGAGACCCATAGCTCGTGGCACGGAAGGAGATCCTCCGGGGTTCTTGGACAACCGGCGCGTCGTTTTTCAGCCAACGGACCGTCGGAGGAGGATTGCCGGAGACTTTGCAGTGCAGCTCTGCGGTCTGGCCAAGGGTGGTCGTTATGTTATTCATAGGTTCATCGAGCGTCAAGAAGTAGTCTGGGCATGAAAAGGAAAAAAAGGGTGAATAAAGAAATTCAGCTCAGGAAATGTCATTTTACAGAAAGGTTGTGCTTGTCTTTGAAAGGGAAACAAAGGAAGTGGCTATCGGGGTTAGCAGAAAACGGTAACACTTGTTAATTGATGTTTCAGGGCAGGCAATGGGTCCCACAGAGTTTTCATGGCAATAAAAGGCACAAATTTTGGAAATCCCATTGCACTGTAATGCTGTATTTCTTGAAGACATCTCTTCCTTCACACACACATGGATCGTCGTTGCTTTCTCAACAGCACCCTGCTTGGCTTGACTTAACACAGAAAAAGGAGGTAACGCTGCTTCTTTCTGTTCTTTTATTTCTCCTTTTTGCTAACCAATAAACATGAAAACCATATCAGAAATCCAGCTGCTCATTCTGATGCTTCTGCCTACGCAGATCTGCCCCCACTCACGTCAGGACTCACAAAATACAGCAGGATATGGGATGAATCACTCAGCAGTGCAGCTCTCAGAGCCACCTTCAAGCGATTTGCAGAGTAGTGCAGACAGTACGTTGTCAGGGCACTAACGGTACAGAGGAGGAATAACGATCATAACGAGGGGACAAAGAGGCTTTTCTCAGTCAGTATTTCCCTTGCCAAGAATATTACAGTTTATCTTAAATATAAAATATAAAATGATAGGTGCAAGCAGAAGATCAAGAATTCTTTTGTTAAGGCAGAGAATGTTAGATAAAAATTTAGCAAAATTAATCTCTTCTAATCCATTCTTGAGCATCGCCTTCTCCTGTCAAGTGCTATTTCATTCTGCATCGTTCAGGAAGAGGACTACTTCTAGTTAACCATATTCAACATGTAATTAAGTCCGTTAAAGGCAGGGAGCGAGATGGATTGGGTACAGGAGTGGAACACACAGGCTTTCATCTCCGTGTCACAGGTTCAAATCTAACAGCGGTCATTACTGCCCAAACCCCATTATCATCTGCTGGCTGGCTCAGCAGGGCGGCCGAGGAATGAGAAATCCAAAGGCTGTGCTCCGTTCCTGCACACACAGAGCCAACCCGGGAGGTCAAGGAGAGCCTAGCAGTAAGCAGACCTGTGCTGGGCTGTTTGTGCTCCCCCGTTCTCAGGTCCATCTACCGTTCACTCCAGCAATAAGCCTGCCTGAAAGCATGAACAAAATCTGCAGCACGTACAAAAACAGCTCAGCCGACTAACTTGCCCAATTCACTTCCCTAATAATTTACTTGAACCATATCATGAAGCTACTCCCTTTGTTATGTTTTGTGCATATCAATATCTCTTTCCTTTGCATTTAACCTGTTTAGCACGTAAGCTCTTACCCTGTATCTGCACAGCACTTTCAACAAGGCGTCCCCGTTCTCATTCGGTCCCGAGGAGCCATAGGATAAACGTTTAGCACAAAGGAACTGCCCACACACACGTTTTCTTCACTGATCAACCAGTTTTATAACGTACAGGTATGAAACTGTGAAATATCTGACTGCTAGCCACGCTCCCATGGATCTAATGAGCTAGGAAATCTATGTATGATGTACAAAGGGCAGAGATGCCAGCCCTCGGAGAAGAGAGACAACAGGGTACGATGTCTTTTTCCAGGGGTGTCAGACTGGCCTTTTAGCTCTCCAGAATCATTTCTGCACGCTTCATAGCAAGACCAGAAATGTTTCTGTCTCACTATCTTAATAAACTCAACGGGAAGCGTAATCAAAGTCTTGGGTTCTCTCCACAATCTGGGTTTAATAAAGTCACACTAATAGCAGGGAACTGGACAACCGCATTTAATTATCCCACGTAACATCGTACACCACAGTCATTGATAGAATTCCTGATTACACTTCGAAGACTGGTTCAGACATCTTCAGTACAACAGTCAGAGAACAGAATGGCCTCAGTCCTGTGATGGTCTGGCTGACAAACAACCCTGTAAATACAGTATTTTAAAGGTCCCATGGAATACAGGAGGGGCGAATAAAGGAGTAAGAATGTAGGGTAGGTTTCCAAAGGATCCAGAAAATCCAGAAAAGGATTTTAAAGTATCAACAGCAACAGTCAGTAAAAACGTATGGCTGTAATGCAAGAGCTATGGTACAAACAGACATAGCCTCTCAGCGTCAGGAGCTTCTCTAAGTGTTCTCCACCTTCTTCCCTGAACTACTACTGAGACACTAAACCAAAATGCATCTGTTAAATTCCCTCAAATCCACAAATTTTACAGCCAAACCATAAATCAGAACAAGCGGCTGACCTGAGATGGGATTTAAACAGGGCAGGTTTCAAGCAATTGGAAGACTTTTCCCACAGATAAAGTAGTTCTGTAATTGAAAATGAGCTGCAGGTCTTCCAAAAAGCCTTGGACTGTTACTGAGGCATACAAAATGAGGACCATTCCTTCCCTGGCATGCACAAAAACCATCCATTGCTGCCCTTGGCCGGTGTGGAGGGGCCAAGAGAAGCACAGTTTTATTTTCAATACTTGTGTGCATCTCTCACCTAGCAAAGCCACCAAAGCTACTGCCATCATCCTCTCCCTTTAGTAACAACGGCGCAAAGAACATATAAAATAGTTCCTGCCTGCAGCCAGGTTTCTGTCCAGCCCCTCCTGGTGCCATCAGCATTAACTTCTTCTCCAAAGGCCAAGAAAGCCAGCAATAAATCCTCCCGTTGTGCTT